>NW_028145786.1:0-101325 GCF_977016875.1 Pavona decussata
GTAGTATGTTGTGTGCTTTGCTTGAGGAGGTGACAGTCTTTGGCTTTAAAAAGTAGGTTTTAGATCTGCTTTTCCTGCATAGTCATAAACCGCACAAGAATACTTCGATATTAGTAGGCACCGTCCTTAAGACAAGCAGGGCTATAAAAGTTTCCTCATGTTTTCAACTTCTTTGTGCTCATTTGGCTTATACCTTTGTAATTTATACCTGGATTTTTGAAAGCATGGCTCCAGAAATATTGCCTTGTGTTACTTTCTCTTGTGAGATTTTATTTATTTATTTATTTATTTTTTGCATTGTTCTTTTGATTCTAAGTCAATAAGAAGAATGTATAAATGGGTCATTAGCAGATATTTATAAAATCAAAATATTTCCCCCCCCCCCCTCCCTCCCTCCCTCCTTCCCTCCCTGTTTTGGTAACCTAGCCCCACTCTCTCTCAAACGTCTTTTAACCGCGCAACGATTTGGCTTTGAATTCGGCGCGCGCTCTAAGTTCAGAACTAAGTCATTAGACTTAGCGTTTCGTTTGGCTTCCTGAAGCAAAGTTTTCCTGAGGACATCATTAAATCTAATGAGGGAAAAAGTCTAACGAGTGCAGCGTCCTGCCTTGTCTAACATGCTGCCTATTTAGTTCTTTTTCAAGCTAAACGGGTAACTTTCAGTTACTCGGGCGTGAACTGTAAAGGGTAGTATGTTGTGTGCTTTGCTTGAGGAGGTGACAGTCTTTGGCTTTAAAAAGTAGGTCTTAGGGATGATTTCTTTTCGGCCAACGTGAAATTTCCGCGAATTTGTTACCCAGCCAAAGACTTAGTATATTTTTGTGGTAGAAAAGGGCGCTAACCCTTCCCTTTTCAAATGTTGATTTCAACATCCGGGAACTTCAGTTAGTATGAAAACACTAGCAAGGATGGGCAAGGATTTTCTCTTCAAAAAGCGTGAGTTTGAAAAGCTATTCGATTATTTTTCACCCTTATAACTGTAGCGTCGTTAGGCTAGTGATCGATTAGTCGAGATATGCGATTTTGGGTGGTATTTCCGCTCTCGAGTTTCATAAATAGTTTCCTGCAGATGTTCGGTCGCCGTGATCCTAGTTCGCGTGCAGCACGAATCTAGTATGAACATAAAAAATCAATTTGAAACGCTGTCTTTCTCTCAAGAAGCCGATCCTGTTGAAGAAAGCTAGACTTGAGCGCTAAAAGACCGGGTTTTGGGCCAGATTTTCGATGCGTTGGCGCGGTTAATCATCGCTAAATTCTGACACATTTTGTAGGAAGTTCACAGGTCATGTTTCATTTCATGCAGATGTTTTTAATTAGTGTCATGTCTAATTCCAAAGAAAAGCCTCTTTCGTTTTTCTCTCCCATACTATTCTTTGACCTTGCTTAAAATCTTGTGATAAACCCTAATTGAAGTCTTGTTAATGACTAGCATATTCCTTCAGCCTAGAAGGTCTCAAAATGTGCCCAATTTCTGGGAGTCACGTTTTCAAAAATCCAGGTATATATATATATATATATATATATATATATTTTAAGTGTTACCTGACTCTTGTAGTTAACTTGAGCCGATAAACCTAAACAAATCCCACACGACGCTAGAAATCATACACAGTGAGAGCTAGAGGAAACTTATTCAAACCGCTCCAAATGATAAGAAAACCTCCATTCAGCAAATTTGAGTATTTTCTTTCAGTTCCTGATCAAGATCAAAATGTCAACACCATTCACCTGAGAGATCTCACCACATTTTGACCAAAAAGGAAAAACCTCTCGGAAACGTATTTGTGAGAGCACTATCCTGGGGTCTAAGATACATTTAGTGACCAGCAGGAGTCGTGTTTGGCCTGTCACCTTTTTAAAATAAATGCTGTTAAGGAGTTTTATTGTTAATTTGGAACTATTTTATTTCATAATTGATGTTCGTACCTCGTGAATAAAGCAGGGGATTTTTCATCAATTAATGAAAATTTCAGTTCACTTCTCTATCTCAGAATTTTGCCCGACCACCCACCCCATCCCGCTCAAATGTCTTGATATATACTAGATATGAGATATATATATATTTAGCCAAGCCTAAAAGCGGAGCTCCAAATTTCTCATAGCATTCATAAAAATCTGCTTAGCGTATGAACGTAATAACCTTATTCTTTTTGCAGTTATATATATATTTAGTGCATATGCAGCAAAGTGCCCAGACAATAACAATGCAATACAGAGGGCAATTTTTTTTTGAATGTGATTTTTTGCAATGGAGGGCAATTTTACTTGATTTTTCTTTCCCCGAGGACAAAATTACTTACTCCTGATTGGTCGAGCGGCGAAAATACTCGTTCCTCATTGGCTGAACACGCCAGTTCTACATTCCGTTGGTTTCTTAATTTTGTGTCCAAAAACAACGACTTCTTTCAAGTTTTTTGGAGTTCGACTGTTTAAGCCGGGTTGTTTGTACCCCCAATACATGGAAATTAAGTGCTGCAGCTAGAAAGGGAATTCCTAAACGTTAGTTTTCGTGTTTCTTACAGGAATCAGAAAAAAGCCGGATTATTTGTGTCAAAGCTAAAAACCTGGATAGGATTGACATTTTGTTCAATCGAGAAACTGAAATTAGTCATGGCGACCATGCAAGTGCTTTCAACTTGCTACTTCTTCTTACAACGAATGATAACTGAGCATAACAGTGTCCTTTTTAGTGGGTGGAAGGAGTAGGTCACATTTTGTGGAAGAAATTAAGTTCCTTGTTTAGATCTACCTATTTTTATCAATCTATTTTCGCGGATTTTCAAGCTGTAGGAATTGGATAGCCTGACATTAAGTCTTATCGTTGTTAGTTTACTCCGGAATTAAACTTATATTCTACCTTCATTACATGACTGTGTAAAATTTACAACTCAGTCAATGTTTCTCCCACTGAAATCTAAATAAACGTCAAGAAACGGAGAACTTAACCCGGGGAAATCAACCTTGGTTGCTTGGCACAGCTCCTTTAAGTATGTTTACAACTGAACGAGAGCCGTGCGGTGCGAACGAAACTGTTCCGAAATAAAAAGTTCAAACATTAGTTTCTCCATCATATATTTCTCCTGTCGAAACCATTGAAGCACATTTGTAAAGCTTGAAACGCGTGAAATAAGGAAAAATTAATGATTGTTGCTCGGAAACGGAGTAGACTAGTAAACGGCTAGCAAGCTGCCAAAATTAGTAAGAGTTGGGTTCAAGTTAACAGAAAAAGAAAAACCCACCGTTGTTTGCTCATATTCTCCGCCAAACTGACCTTAAATTAGAAAATTTCACTTTGTTGTTTTTTCGGAGGACGGCAAAGAAATGTACCAAAATTTAAAATGCACCTGCAGAGCGATTGTTTTTGTTGTTCGTTTTCAGCAATGTTGCTGCCGTCGTCGTTGCTCAACAGGGTTCCCAGATATATTTGGTGCTCGGATAAAAATGTCTGAAAAAGCATAACTCAGTCAATATTGCTTCTACTAGAAAATTTGGTCTTTACAAAAATTTAGACTTAAACGCCTAGTTGTGGCCCGAAATATTAGAGTGTTTAAAACTTGTGCGTGTTTATACAGTGCAAGCGCACGGAAGCAGAGCTGCGCAAAGGCATTGCCTTTACACGGCTTCAAAACCAAATGTTAGAAATAATAATTCTCTGCGAATATTGGAGGTATTAAAACGTTTAATGTATCTGTGTAAAGCTTGAAACACATAACATGACGAAAAATAATCGATTGTTGCCTGGAAGAAAGCATTTTCGTTTACAAATGATTTGTAAACGGCCGTCGAATTACACGTCATGATATGATAATATTTTTTGTGTAAGAGCAAGTTACCGGCCCGGGGGGAAGATGTTCGGAAATTCAAAACTGTATCAATTCTGCTCCTATAGTAATAATTCTAGTCTCGTTAATAGATGCAAAGTACGGGAAAATAGTCTTTGGTGTATGGTAGGATTATTTTAGAGCCTTTAAACTTGTGTCTGTTTACAAATACATGAGAGCCGTATGGCGAGAATGAAAAAAACACGGCCATGAAACAATATAGGACAAAAAATTAATTTCTAAACGAATATCAATGGTATCGAGAATTTAATAAACGATAAAAGCATCTGCGTAAAGCTTTAAACGCGTAACATAAATAAAATTATCGATTGTTGCCTGGAAGATAGCATTTTCGTTTACAAATAATCTGTAAACGGGCGTTGGAATCACGTAAACATGACATTTTCTGCGAGAGCAAGTTAGGGCTCGGGGAAAAATGTTTGGAAATCCAAAACTGTGTCAATTCTGGTCCTATAGTAATAATTCTAGTCTCTATATAAACGTTAACAAATGGAGAATACGGAAAAATAGTCTTTGGTGTTTGGTAGAATTATTTCAGAGCTTTTAAGCTTGTTTACATGAAAAAAAAAAAAAAAAAAAAAAAACGCGGCCACGAAACAAAATGTTCAAAAATTATTTTCTACAGGAATATCGATGGTATCGAGAATTTAATAAACGATTAAAATATCTGTGTAAAGCTTGAAACACGTAACATAAAGGAAAATTATCGATTTTTCTGGGAAGAAACCTTTTTGGTTTACAAATGACCTGTTGAAACGGCCGTCGTAATCACGTAAACATGTGTTTGTTTTTTTTTTTTGCGAGAGCAAGTAAGCTTCCGGGGAAAAATTATTCGATATTAAAAACCGTGTCAATTCTGCTCCCAATAAGTAATAATTCTGGTCTCTAAGTAAACTTTAAGGAAATTAGAATACCGAAACGTACTCTTTGGTGTTTGGTAGAATTATTTTAATGCTTTGAAACTTGTGTTTGTTTACAAACACATAAGGGCCGTGCGCTGCGAATGAGAAAACACACAGCCACGAAACAATTTTTTTCAAAATTAACTTCTCCTCGAATATTGCTAGTATCGAAAGCGATTAAAGTATCTATTTAAAGCTATTTTAGAACTCAAAGAGTCACCATAACTGATCACGAACGGGTGATATGAGAAAATGTGAGGCTTCTTTAAACTTTCTTTTCGTTTCCGGTCGGCCTACTCTAACTTGCTATTCGTCGCTCTCTTCCACGTTGAACTTTGCTTAATCGTCTCCGCTTTTTTGTTTCCTTTTTCTCTCTCTTTCTCTTCTTTCCACGTTTGTCAACATAACCAACGAATACGTATAAATTGCCTTTTTGTTCTTTAGCATTTCTGTTGTAAACGCATCTTGCCAAACTATCTCGCCATGCAACTTCCCGCCAAACAAACACGGGCGCATTAGCATTGTGGGACTGCGTACGGACGGTCGGGCGGACGGAAGTGACGTTATAACTAAACCAAAATTTTTCGCATTTATGGGTTTCCCAAATTTTCTTAGCTATGGGGCTCCGCGCGCGCGCCTTTGGCGCGCGGAACTCCGCTATTAGCTAAAGTTAAGCTTAAGTATATTTGCTATAAAACGCAAACGTTACAATAAGAAAATTAATTTTTCATTTGAAAAAGGGATTTTACATTTTCTAGACTGCAAGCAGTCCCTTTCTGGTTAGTCGAGATGACCGAGATGGTGTGCTCATAGCGCAGCGAGACTGGAGCGAGAAGAAATAAACGAGAAGAGACTGGGGGAGAGAGGGAAAAGAAAGGGACTGCGCTCTTAACTGTAACAAACGCGTTCGAATTTCCCGTCGCTCCAGCAACGGAAAATTCCGATTGGTCCATCAACAATAGCTGCTGTCAGACAAGTTTGATGTGTAATTAACTTCTTCACACGTTTGATGTCAACACTTCAGATCACTAGGAAAATGGCTTCGGTGAGAGGGAGTAGCAGCGATGTGTTCCTAAATTTAAGCGATCACCTCGGCGGCTTAGTTCTAAAAGAGGAACAGAAGCTAGCAGTAGAAGTGCTTTCTAGGAAAATATGTAATGGCCGTTCTTCCCACTGGTTTCGGGAAATCCATTATTTATCAAAGCTTCGACTTTGCCAACACGGCCTCGATTGTGGTTGTTGTTCCGTTTCGCCGAGTATTTTCCAAGACCAGTTGCAGTCAAAATACTTTGGTTTCAAAGCAATTGCCTTCAAGAAGATCCCACAATTATTAAAAGACATTTGTGCCAACAAGTACTATGTAACTTTCGCATCCGCGCGGAACAAGCTTTGTCGGCAGAATTCACCGCAGGATGCTTTAAAATGATACAACAACAGCTTTCCAGTTGTTTTGAGCCACGCTCTTAATTACACTTCGGGCGTTTGTGTCGTCGATCTCTTTTACTCTGGGCTCTGAAGAAAAATTCGAATTTTGGCCTTTTCAAAGAAGCTCGGCGATTATTCCCCTTCGCTCCTAATGTTCTGGCCTGGTGTTCTGGTCATTGAATAACAATGCGGAGTTGTTATCTATTAGCTGTCATTTTTAATTGGATTTTTAATGGCTTTAACGAATTGTAGGCGGAGTTACCCTGAACGCATCTGTTACAGCTAAGAGCGCAGTCCCTTTCTTTTCCTTCCCCTTTTTTCCGCCTCTCCCCAAGCCCCCTTCCGCTCGTTGGCTCCAGTTTTTTTTGGCGCTCGGCTATTTCGCGCGACCTCTCGACTATCCAGAAAGGGACTGCTTGCAGTCTATACATTTTCTGAAAAGACACTGCTTGTCAAAATCGGTTGCCATAGTAACATCATTTTTTTCCCAGACAAAAGTCGTATAAAGTAACTGTACTGGCGTTTCCACCAGTATCAAAAAAGTTGTTCATGATATTGTTCAAAGACGCATATTCCCCATTTTAAAGATCCCCGCTGTTAAAGCTTTCCCATGTTAAAGTTTCCCGCTTTTAAAGATTACACGTTTCTGTTCCCTGCCCCCTTCTCTCCGCTACCGATTCCCCGTTCCCTATTTATTTATCTTCTCTTATGGTAGTTATGATCGCACTACAGAGTTTAATAGCGATCAATATGTCCTAATTTACGCTTTGTGCGACTTCGAAAACCCTTGGCGTTCACACTAAGAGTGGCAGCTTTCATTGTCAAGTACTTGCAGGTTTTTCCACCCACTTCTCGATCCTTGTCTTTGATATATTACATAAAGCGTTTTATGTATCTATATATTTCTTTTATTTAAAGAGGATGGGTTGAGCCTTCGAACACAATATGACCAAACTGGAGTAATGTCTTGTGGTACTAACTTTTTAAATCTGGCTTGTGTATTTTTTGCAGCAACTCAGATAAGTTTCACATCCCAATATGCAGGTATGACTGTGAAAGGAACTGTTGGCTCTTTTGTGCAATTTAATTGGAGCTTTGTTGGAGATGTTAGCAGTGTTGACTGGGGACTCACACTAGCAGCTGATTCAAATTGGTTTGATAATAACCAAAACCTTTATTCCCTAACCAAGTCAGGCTCAATACCAGTGACACCGCCACAAGCATACGCTGGACGAGTGTCTGGAAGCCGTAGTGGTGGCAAGGTCATCTTTACTCTCAGCAAACTTGAAACAAATGATGCACGATTTTATGGATGCCGGCTATATCCAACAGTTCCTTTTTGGGATACAATATGGGACAATGTTAACTTAGTCATTGAAGGTGAGTAAGCAGTGATTGGTGGATTTAATTTTTAATTAGTTATATTTTATAAACAAGTGCAAGACTTTTATTGGGTGTCCAAATACAAGAAAACAGATAAAATGAGAAGTTCTTTATTTTCTTTTCAGTATTGGATACCAACTGAAACTCAGAGAAAGGGGGATTTGAAATTACTTTTCTGGAGAAAAATGAAAATGTCACTGTTTTGACCAAATTTGCTAAGTAAAAGTAGAATTAAAACATTTCTGTGGTGAAATCAGCTAAATACATAAAAAGGTAGATGACTCGTTGCATTTTTGTTCAAATTCGGACTATTTGAAAAATTGGCCGAAAAATCAACGAATACCACGGCATGTACTCGTACCAGGTTCTTTTTTGCACTCAGCCCTGGATCATATCATGTAAGAGACCATATTTGTTTGTTTGTTTTTTTTTATTTTGTTTTTTCTTCGAGGCTTAAGAGTAAATGTCCCTAAGCATCAAATATCATCGTCAAATCGCGGACACAGTTCAAAATTCGATTTCGCTCTTACTTTTTCTATAGATAGGCCTTTGACTTAAACTAAAGAAATCGGGGTTAGTTCGTTTTAAAATTCGTTTCCTTAAGAGTAATTTAATAAAAACGTTTGCGTTGGTTTTGAGGCTAATTTGGATCGAAATTTCACAATATTCATGGCGTTCTAGTGTTCGCTAAAAATACACTGTAAATCTTCCTTTGCTGGAACTTTATAGTTTGGTCTCTAGAAAATTCAGCAGTGATAAGAAAAGCAGTTATTTTTCTTCCTAAACAACGGTCATGGGTTTTTTTCTTGAAGCCACCTTTGATACTCTTTTCAAATAGGTTTGAGGTACCTTAAAATAACTCCTTAAAAATCCTGTCGGTACTCCAAACTAGGACCTCAAACTATACTGCAGATACAAATAAAGGATAGACGTCAAAAGTTATGCTGGCATTTTTTTGGAATGTCGGTTAGTTGTGTGATACGACTTCGTTGAAGTTTGCCAATATGACAAATTTGCCGACGGACGCCATTTTGAAAACTAAGGGGCAACACTAAAATCAGGAATCCGGAATCCGGAACAGAAAACTGGACTCCGGATCCAGAGGAATCCTCAAGATTCATCAATTAGATTGTACAAAAATTGTCTGAAAATATTGTCAACGCAAATGTTATATATTTCGATTCGTGGCACCAGAGAAAAAATCTAATTAAGTCATTATTTCCCGCAAATGAAAAATGATTGGTCTCACCGTTAAAACATTTAAAAACGATCGAGCGTACAGTAAAGAAAAGAAATTTGATAGTCTATATCTTCATTTTGAAACTATGTTAAGGTTTTCTGGAGACAATCTTTGTACAATCTAATTGCTGAATCTTGAGGCTTCCTCTGGAATCGGATTCTGGATTCTGGATTTCGGATTTCGGATTCCGGATTCCTGCTTTTAGTGCTGCCCCTTTTGGAATGGGTTTCCTGGAAAACCAGACACTGACTGAGCATGTATTAGAGTTTGTTTGTTTGTTTTTTTTTTTTCGAAAGCGTCAATCCAAAATTTTCCTTTTTTGGTGGTTCAAATATCCAAAAATAAAATGTTTCGGGACTACTACAGAGTTTCACATATCCGACAAAGAAATGGATTGAAATGAGCTTACCTGTTTCAATTGTATCAAATTACCCTTGTCGAAGGGCCGTTTCTCACAGTAAACGTCACATGGCCTTCCCTCTTTACCCCTTTAATTTACCTCAAGACGGCAGTATAAGTCCAAAGTGTATTGAACTCCATAATGTCTATGATTATAAACCTGTTCTGTCCAAAACGGTGTGCTGTGGCCCGCGGCAATCGTGAAACCGTAGCAATGCCAAGTATTGTTTGATTACGTGCCTCGGTTAAAGAGTCTCTTGCAAAGTGAAGAAAGCAAATTAGTCGAAACGAAACTCGAAATGGAATAAAAAAAAAAAATACCATGAAAGGATAAATGCCGTAATTACATCAAATTCGAAGGAAAGACAGTTATCTCGCAAACCCGGTTCTCAGTTTAAAAAAACGTATTAGAATATTTACTGAAATGAACAACCTTTCGGAGCCGCATGTTTCCGAAATGTGGCTGCTAACCGAAAGCTGATAAGTTTGGTCAGAAGAAGGAAAATGTCTTGCTCTTTCTCTCTTTTGGTCGGTGGCGAATGTGGATGTGATTCAAGAAGTAGGATTCCGTCGTGTGGGATCCTACCTCTTGTATCGTGCAACAAGAGTGTATCAGGTCACAAAAAACTGTTGAAATTTAATGGCTGTGAGACGGAAGTCGAGCTCATACTAGCAAGAAGTGCCTGTTTTCAAACACCGCCGAACATCCAGGAAATGACCATATGTCCCTTGCACCGTGAACGTTTGGGTATTGGTTGGCTGTAATCTCGTACCCTGATCTCAGTCGGTTCGGGAATGTCGAGATTAGGTTGGCGTTGCAGGCGCGGATCCAGGATTTTGAAATGGGGGGTGAATTTTTGTAATAATGTAATAGAACCAAAGCTTGGTTGAGGTGTTTGAGGTCTGGCATCAGCGTGATTGATTTCCGATGAATAATTAACATTTTCGAATTTTAGGCGAACACAAATGCCAATTATATTATTTTAGATTTTTAAATTCATTTGCAAGGAGCCAATTGAATTGCAGGGTTTTCGATCCGAAGCATGGGTTTATAATTTGACGAGAGAGCGCGTTTGTTAAAATGATACCGAGAACTCATCTCTATCATTTCTAAAGAATCGGCAACTGAAGAGATCCACAAGACTAGGATCGAAACCGCGGTCTTGCCTAACCATTGCCTTGAATGCTACAGAATTTAGTAACGGCCGAAGGACTCGAAACAGCCCCTGGCCAGAGCACGTAATCAAAACACAGGAGGAAAATACTAAGAACCCGCAACACAAACCTCACAGTTACAGAGCTTAGCGGAGCGATAACAAAACACACAGCCGTAACTTAAGCGGCTTTTAGCCCTCAAGTTAACGTATTGCATAGCTTTCAAAGAAGCTACAATGCTAAAGAAAGATCAAGAGACAAATAACCGTGATAAGAAGCACAACATCTTACAACTAAAGCAAATAGCCGGGCCCGGCAATCTGACAAAAGCTGCAAGATAATGTATAGTTGTTACACGGTTCAAATCCTATCCTTACAACGATAAAAAGAGAGGCTATACCGTCACCAGACGCACTGAAATGAGCCATACCAAGCCTAAACTAAATGCCACAAACGGCATAAGAACGGCAGTCGCTAAACAGAACAACAAGAGGTCAAAATGACCTTTGAGATCAAAATACAAAATATGCGACAGTTAAACACATGGCTTTGTTCAGTGTCTATCGTGCAAATCCTCCAAATCATAAATGGGATTTAATAAGAAGGAAATCCAGCGCTAAAAGAAAATTTGTACTGAAATAAGCCACACATTTGCCGGTTTATTGGTTGGAGTTCCCGTTGAGTTAATTCACGTCTTCCTAGAGAAATAGCGACAAGAAGTTTATTGCCTTTTTTAGCTTAGCTTAAGTTTTAAAATATGCTTGCCAGTTTTGACCTTTTCCAGTCTCAAGGTTCGCGTAAGCGAGTTTTGCCAAGGAAGGGGTATTGGAAGTTGCGTGAGCGTGACGCAAAGTAACACAAAGTGACGTTCCGTGTTGATCACGTGAATTTCTGTAAAACTGTATTCGAAATAGACGAAACTACTGCGCAAATTTCTGGTTGGAGCGGCTGAGCTCGCGGTGAAAGATTCACAATGGTTTGTAGCTTGGCTTGTATAGTAGGGAACGTAAGATTAAACCGAGAACTAAGAAAATAACGGCAAAGAAATCAAGTTTGTTGAAGGTCAGTGACAGGAATGAGGTGAGTCATGGCAAAAATGTAGAAATTATGCAAAACCATTGCCAGACGCGATTTCGTTATGTTAACTTGCTACACTTTAGGTTATGATTTCAATTCACAAAAAAGAACATAAAAGGGATTTACGGCAGTTGATACTTGGTACAAATAAATGTTTCAAGCGGCTTATTTTAATAAAACAATGTAAGTTTTATAAACAATTCAAGTGTGTTTGTTGTTCATTTCAAAATGGCGGATAGTGAAAATATGCTCAGTTTAGAAATGTTTTTTTCTTAACGTACGAAAGATCCCAAGAAATTGAAGCGGTAGAAACTGAAAACTATCATAAATTGTACCCCCAGAAGGCTTTTCGGTGAGATTCTTTGGGTACCACAGGTAGTTATGGCTAGTTTGTTGGAGGTCCTAACAAAACCTTTAAGAGAAGCCGTTGGCATTCCTTAAAAAAAAAAAAAAAAAAAAAAATCGTAAAATATTTATAAGAAGAGTTGCCTGGCTATGTTACAAGTCAGAGAACTAAAAAAGCATTTAATGAATAGGATTTGCGCGTAAGAGATTCAAAAGTTACGATTGCTTGATTCGGTAGCTTAATGAATGTTGACATTATTTGAGGCTTTGTTGACCAAAAATGCCGTTGATCATTTAAAATTCGTTTCTCGTAAACGAGTGGTTATTTGGTTAAATGGATGTCCTTTTCATAAGTGTGGTACAAGGGCCTATCAATCTACAAAGTATGAGCGAATTCGAATTTTGAGCTGTGTCCGGGATTTCTTTGGTTTTTACAGACATTTACTCTTAAATGTAAAGAGAATCAATACATTATTTCCCCCCAAGCTGATCAGTCCTCAGGAAAGAGCACTGATATCATTTATATTCTTGATTTTTTTTTTCAGCATTAACTGAAGAAATCACCCATGCAAGCATCAATTTTGAGAAAATAAGTTTTAAAACCCAAAAATGCACATCAGGGCCCCTTGTGCCCCTAGCCATTCAAGATCATTTTGCTGTTGCATGTGCAACATGTAACTGAAGCAAAAGCGATATGGTTTCCAACACTTCGCGGGTTATTTCTATCAGTTGTTCTTAGTTGATACTAAAAATAATGGTATCAAACAAATGACTAAACATTGGTTAACAAACATTTTGTAGGGAGAGGTTCAGAGCCAATTTAAGGTGGCTCTGGGCCTCTACCTACATTGCGTCTTGTCATGCTTATCACAATTTGATAATAGAAAACGGATACCACTGAGCTGGTTTCCTATCTAGCTAGCTATAATCACTTTTAAGCTGTTTAAAGCTAAATTAACCTGTCTTTAATAGGCTACTTACATGTGTTGTCAAGGTAACCTATTACGTCAAATACAGACATACATAACTTTATTGAAGGTCCTTGTCAGTAGTAGTTAGTACGCCCGACAACTAACTGGGGAGACGAGGATTTGATTTGCGCGCAAGAATCAAACATCTAGGACAAGTGTCTTGAAAGCCGTGTATACATCTAAATGGTACAGTTGAAAAAGTGAACCAACAAGCGGACCAAGGCCAAGAGATTCAACGTCAAAACTATCGAAAAGCAATCGACTCTCACTCCCAGAGCTAAGCAAACAGTTTGATTAATTGCACACTTACTTACGAAGGTTTCCACAAGAAAAAGTGCGTGAAATTGTCCGTCATGCAAAGCGAAAGCGAACTTGTACTTTTCGTAGCAACTGGGTAGCTAAGTAATAAGATACGCCGGTGGACCCTTGACGCACTTGACTTGGTTAAAAATGTTTTGGTAGTTATATTTTCATTGATATTGGATTTGATATTGAATTTGATAGGTGAAATTTTCAGTCGGTGACACAGGCATAAACTTTAAGGGAAAATACGAACCTATGATCTTCCGATTGCTAGTTCAAATACTCTACAACTAAGCTAAGGAGAAGGAATTATATCATTTACATCATTTATTCACCAGGTCTAGAAACATAACATCCACTTCTTTCACCGTACACGAAACAACTACTCGTTGAGAATTGGTACCATGTTACCCTAATTTACGGTTTTCATTTTGTAGGTCCACCAAAAATCACTCACATCTCTGCTAACCAAACAGTGAATGAGGGAGACAATGCGAAACTCAACTGTACAGCTGATGGGAATCCATCTCCAAGTATTTCCTGGAAAAAACTTACTGATAACAGTGTGGTAAGCATGCCTTTAACAGGAATCAGGAGACAGGACGAAGGAGGTTACAGATGTACCGCTAATAACGGCATCAGAAACCCAGTCAGCGGTGATGTTTTCATTACGGTACAGTGTAAGTGTTAAAAAGTCCATTTTATTCATTTTTTCTTTAGCCATACCTTTAGTAATAGCTGGGTAGCTAGGTGAGCTATCCAATCAAAGGAGCAAACCAATCTTCAATGAAAAGAACCAGCCGAGTGTATAATTTGCCGGAAACGTGGAAGAAACACAGTCTGCAGTCAGCTAAAACAAATCATTCCAATAGAAGGATGGCAAGGGAAAATTCTGGTCAGTTGGTAAAAAAAATAGGCAAAAGTCAGATAAGTTTGTCGAGTTTTTGTCGATTTTAAAATAATTACACAATAGTCAAGTAGACACGAAATGAGTCCCAATAGAAAACTGAATGTCTTCTATGGTTTTCACCCCAATCTCCTTATCCTGCACTCATCCCAATGCTCTTCCTCTCTCTTCAAACGCATCGCATGAATCGACATTATCTGCCGTGGGTAAATTAAAACCACAATCAGAAGGACGTCTCAGGAATCGGACCTCCGTTTTCACGACATCTGGAAATAGGTTTATAAATGAAATTCACATATCCCAAGGGCTATACTGGGGGTCTCCCTCTCTGTCCCCTTATTTTCTGTTGCTTATATAGATGTAGAGCAAGGCTCGTGCCCCTACAGATTGCAATTATCAATAACTGCCACTGCGGTTCTGTGGTTCTGGCCCAAGTTTTTCAAAGAACGGACAACTTTATCCAGCGGATAAGTCACCATCCAGCGAATAAAATGTATCGCTGGATAGCGACCAACCCGTTGGGAAACTATGGGAAAACGCGATTAAGCTGAATTGAATTAGATTTTTGTTTTTAGCGAATGCAACTTAGGGTTTCTCGGTGTCTTGTTTTTAACTTTATAACACGACCCCACAAGCAACAGCTTTAAGTTTGACCGTGTTTAAATAAAAGGCATTGTATTGTAATGATAGAGTTATGCTTTCTTCAGTAACCGGGACTAGATTAGTTAAAAAAAACTGATTACATTTTCGAAGCCCTGTTTAATTATGTCACTTCCGACGCGATGTTTGGTGTCAAACACAAAAAAGCTAATACGCCAGCACACTTACTTACTGAAACACTGGTTAACTTCCGGAAATACGCAAATTTTTGAAGCACCCTTTATTTGAGCAACGTAATGCTGTGTTGAGGAAACAACCTTCACTGGAGCATTTTCCTACATGTACAAGAATTCACAAAACCGCCAAACAGCTTTAAACTCCCGCAAGAAATATCTAGTGCATCTGATCACATGCATATGCGAATTTGCGCGTTATAAGTGAGGAAATTATTGTTATTATTATTATTATTATTATTATTATTATTATTATTATTATTATTATTATCATTATCATTATCATTATCATTATCATTATCATTATCCTTATCCTTATCCTTATCCTTATCCTTATCCTTATCCTTATCCTTATCCTTATCCTTATCCTTATCCTTATCCTTATCCTTATCATTATCATTATCATTATCATTATCATTATTATTGTTATTATTATTATTATTATTATTATTATTAATTTTTTTTATAAAAATAATAAATAGTAACTTTATTAAAACATTCCAAGGAAATTGTTATTTACAAGTTAAAAGTAGAAAACAGAGCTATTAAGACCTATTTACAATTCTTGTCGATTAAAAAAAGAGACTAGTTTCAAACACAATTTTTTTTTTTGAAGAAAAAGGGAAAAAGTGAAAAAAATCTCTATGGTAATAGCTGTTGCCTGGAAAGCGATGAAAAAATTAACTTTGATCATATGTTGAAATGATGATGTAGTATAAAGGAGATCGAAGTTTATCTTGTATACGAGATTGTAACTTCAAAACTTCCACCCTAACGTCCAGAAAAACTGCCGCGAGCCTCCTTATCGTGCGTTTTGGGAGATTTTGAAGTTTATACCATTTGTCGGTATATTGTCAGAAATAAAATAACTTTTTGTTCCACTAGTTATTTAGCTAGTGTGGTATATACTAAAACAATTATTTACCTCAGATTGGGTGAAAGTGAAGGATGTTGACCTCCACTTCGGTGAATAATTGTTAATTATTACTATTATTATTGTTATTTTTATTGTTATTGTTATTACCACTGATGCCAACAACTACATAGTTCAATTCCGGCACTTTTTTGGCGTGCTTGTTTTCAGTAAATGAAATTGTGCAGTGAATGATTGGATGATGTTTTCGGCCAGTGGGTCTGGGGGGTTTTAGATCTGTAGGTCTCTGCTTCCGAAGGCTTCTTGGCTTGTGGTTATGGGCTTATGGATCTCTGGCAAAGGTGTTTTAAAAAAACGAAGACAAAAGAGACTTCAAAGAAACGCCAGCGAGGGAGTAATTGTTACCAGCCAAAAGTAGGCGGTTTCTCTGAGCTTTTTTGGAGGTAAGATATTTGCGTCTCTTGATGCGTATAGACAGAACAGTCAACCCTACTGTGAATGAATGCCTTTAGGACCTCATTGAGTCTTTAATTGTGTGTATACCTGTGTTGGGGGAGGGGGGGGGGGGGTGCATACAAGAGGTCTGCAGTGTTTCCTAGACGAACATTTCGTCTCATACCAACTGAATTATAAGGTCATTTGGCCACCGTGGAGAGCTGACCTCTAGAGCATTACCCCTTTGCTTGCTCTATATTCGTTTCCACTCTGCCGTCGACGCAGCACCACAGTTTCTTCGTTTATAAACTGAACCCCTTGGCTAGGCACAGGCTCTTTCCTGGGTTAACACCTGCTCAAGTTTCGGACCTCTTAGATTTCGCATTGAAATCTACATACTTTCAGTATGCTGGATCGATTTACGAACAACGAGAAGGCGCAGCAATGGGGAGCCCGGTTTCCGCGATTATTGCTAATCGCTACATGGAGATCTAGATCTAGATCAGTAAAACGCGGTGTTGTGAAGTGTCTGTACGAAACGTCTCTTGACCACACCTTCAGTAAATCTCTGAGGGGAAGAAGCATCTGCTTATCTTTATTGGTCTCTAACGGATATCTCTCCTCCTTTGTCGGTGCAGAAGGTTACTAAGGCAAGAACAGCCCCCAGGAAAGAGGTCGTGAGTTCAAATCCACCGCCGTTTTACCCTACGTACAGGGAGTATCGGAGCCTCTTCGCCGCTGTCTAGAACTGAACAAGGCATTCGCACCGTCTTCAGATTTGAAACGACAACTAGGTCACAACTGGTGCGTCCTAAGGACACCATCAATCCGGCTAAATAAGACGGTGTGCTTCACAGGATTCCCTGCGAATGCAGTAAAGTCTACATCGGAGAGCAAGGGAAATCTATGCATGAGAGAATCAAAGAGCAGGATAGGGATAAACGACTCCTCCGTACCCAGACCTCCGCCTGAGCACGCCCGTGAGACCGGTCATTACTAGTCTCCGTCGCAGCCGTTTTTAGTGTCGTCACGCAACGCTCCTCCCCACTAACGGGGAGGAACGTTGCGTGACGACACTAAAAACGGCTGCGAGGGAGACTAGGCCAGTATCTGCTTTGGAGTTTATTGATGCCGACTCTCATTGGACTTCACCCCAACAACATCAACATAGATAGCGGAATTGAAATTCCTGAGGGTGGATGCCCACAATGAAGAAACACGACAGGAGAGTGGTACAACGACGGACCGCTGAGGACGCAACTTCTCGTCGGAATAGTGAGGATCGAAATGCACCAATCACAGCCGACTATCGTATTATAAATAGTGCCGCGTAACCGGTGTCCTCATCGCCTGATGAAGACTAGCAGTATTAAAGCACTCGATTTTTTGAGATTTGTATCTCAAACTGATTACATCGGGAGACAAACGATAATGCAATTATTGTTATGAAACTTATTACAATTCAGTTGCAGTATTTTGCTACTAGTTTATACGAATCCTTGGCGTCCTGCGATTCCTGTATGCATGGGCTTCATGGATTTTCTTCAGCTCGTTAATTTTCGATGGACGCAATCTTCATTCACGTACATGCCTTTCTATTCATGTTTCTGTAAAACATTTGCCGTGTCACTCACATCACTCACGTTTTATGGTTCTCCATTCCTTCTAATTAAAACACTTGAAATGATAATCCAGTTATGATATTCCAGTGCACCATAATCGTGGAGTTAATTCCCACAGACAAACCCAAAGGCGTCACTATCGCCACAAATGCTACTCGAAATACTGTTAGACAAGGACAGAATGTGGCTCTAACCTGTGATGTGTCCGAAGCCAAACCAGCCGTATCAGAGTACAGATTTTACCTCAATGGCAGTATCCTTACTCCAGTAACAAACGTCAACAAGTTTATCATCCAAGATGTAAAAAGATCTCGACACTTTGGTAAATACAAGGTTGTGGCTCACAACGATGCTGGAGATGGACAGAGTGATCAAGTTGTTCTCAATATAACTGGTAAGTCACTGTTAAGGGATTCCCAAACATATTGAAAGGACTTCAATTGGCCGGAATGCGATAGTACTATTCTGTCTTAGCCTTGTAAACAAATATTGAACAAATACAGAATCTTGGCTCTATTTAAACATAAAAACTTAGAATATCGTCAAAAAAAGTGCGATCTTGCTCTTTCATTTTGGGCTAGCTCATTACCCCATTCCTTTTAGTAAAACGTTTTGGCGTCTTCATGGTTTAGTCATGTGAGTACCTAGATAAGTATCCTTAAGGTTTTACACAATTAGGCAGATTAGTAATCGATCATTAAATGTGACCAAACTTGTAGGAATAAAATAGTCAGGTATTAGAACTTATACTGACTTTTAATAGTCAATGCAGCTTATGAACTTGTTGATCTTCGAATTTGTGTATCTCACAAAACTTTTTTAACCGACAGAAAATACTTTTATAAAGCTACTGTATCATTCTGTGCTTCATTAAGGTTATGGTATTTGTAGCTATGCTTGCGTGATGATTAACAGCCTTTCAGTACTTTTTAATCGTTGTTCTTAATACTTAAATTTCAGCTCCAGTAGAGATTCAGTGGGTAACAGGAAACTTAACAGTTAACGAAACAAATCCCATCAACTTTAGATGTGACACCACTGGTTACCCTTCACCAGCTGTCACGTGGAGAAAAGTCGGAGGGCAAACATATCAAGGGAGCGTGCTTCACATTCCCAGCAGTACAAAGATGAACAGTGGAACGTATGTCTGTGAAGCAGATAATGGTGAAGGAAAAGTTGAAATGAAAACGTTCGTCACTGTGCAATGTAAGTAAAAGGGAATTTAAAAGACAAGTTTCATTTAATGTCATTCCACTGCCACTCAGAAATAAACTGCAAACCATGAGTGTAGTCTGCAGTTGCAACTAATTGCGCATGCTCCATGTGATCAAATTAGGAATTTGATACTTTTGCAAACACATTGTCTTTGTTACTGCTGGGCTTCGTGTTTCCCAGCTGGGTTCCCTGCGCAGACATTTAGTTTCGGGCATGCGCATAGGTGGCCTTTAATGTTTACCACGAGGGCCACCGAGTTTTTACCTCAATTTTAAGTTCACTAAGGTTTATTAGTTTTCACGGTTTGTACGGCAGTTAAGTTGATTTTTATTAAGGCCCATCGGTGTAACTGGAATTGCGAGTTTGTCTCACGGTGCCTCGTGTCGAAATAAACGTTGAAATTACGGCTGGTTTACATTCGCATTTACAGTAAAAACTCGACCTCAAGCATGGTTTGTCGATGGATGTGTGGTTTACAAGGATAAATACGGTTTACTTGGTTTTTCTATTGCATCTTTCACGGATAATTACGGGCATGGAAAACGAAAACATGGAATCTACAATGGCTTATGGTGAAGAAGGAATTTTCAAAGGTTATCGTTCGCGTTCGCCTTCAATTGCCACGGCTTCGTTTCGCGCCATTTCACCGCTTAACACTCCACCGACGGATGCGGCATCAGAAATACGGCTTCATGATTCAGTTAAGGTTCAAGGTTCACTGAATATGGAGGAGAAATCGACGGAGAATGGTGCCGCGGAGTTAGAATCGGGCGCAAGGAAGAAAATTACAACGGATAAAGGTAAACAGTACGAGATACAAAGGTTAAAAGAGCGTAGAACTGTGGCTCTTCGCCACGTGACTAGGCAGATAAACAAAATGAAACCTCTTCTTGTTGATCTTAACAATTTTGAGTTTGTGTCATCTGAAACGGAAGGTTTAAACAATTTACTTGTCAAGCTACAAGTTGCTCAGGATAATTTCCTCGAAGTGTTAGAGAATGAATCAGATATTGCCAGTGCTAATTCATGGTATGAAGTTCATGATGGAGATGTGTTTAAGTTTAAACAGTCTGTCTGTGAATATTTGTCTAAGGCGAAAGAGCTTCAGTCTGCTGAATTAAATTCTGCTGCTTCTAACAAGTCTCATCGCTCTAGAAAGTCTAATCACTCTGGACGTTCCAATTTGTCTTCACTTTCATCTAATGCGAAATTGATAAAAGCCAAGACTAGGGTTGCAGCCCTAGAAGTTGAGACAGCTTTTTTGAAGGAAAAACAGGCACTGAAAATGGCCGAGGAACAATTGGAGCTTAGGAAAAGTCTAGCTAAGGCAAAGGAAGAAGAAAGGATTTATGAACAAATGAACAGTGAAGAGTGGGTTTCCACACCTACATGTTTACAGACACAAAAGCTTCCAATGTTCCCAGTGTCCAGTCTACTCCCAGCCAACGTTACGAAGGATACAAACATTACCTCCCTGTCAACGCCAGGGTCGGTTGTAACGATGACAACGGCAGCAATGGTGACTAGTTCATCCTCATCAAACGCCATTCCAATTTTAGAACCTGCTTCAAAGTCTCTTCCAGCACATTCTTCTGGCAATCATGTCTCAGGGCACCAGTACCCCACTCGAGCAAATCCTCTTAGTGGATATACTACAGAGCAAACAGGCCCCATTTACACAAGCCCAATGACAGCATGCAGATCAGGAAATTCAGGCTTTGACTTTGAAACCCATGTAGACATTGTGACTCCTGGGTGTGTAGTGAACCCCACTGAAATTCCCACAAGTGCACATCTTTCATCAACTCAACCCCATTTCGTAGACGGGCGTGCAGTTGTGTATTCTATCAGAGATCAATCACAGGGGATCCCACAGACACCCCAACGTGTTTATAGCCCTCGAAGTTGCTCAACAAGTTTGTCTGTTAACCCCTTGGCAGTCCAGAACAATACCTTTCAAGATATTGTAGACATTCAAAGAAAGCAGACGGAATTGTCTCGAATTATGGTTTCCCAGCAAGCAAGGAGCCTTCTTCCATCAACTGAGCCTCCAATGTTTTACGGTGACGCTATGGAATTTCCCGCATTTATGACTGCCTTTGAGTCTTTGATTGAATCGAAGGTTGAAGACTCCTGTGAAAGGCTGTATTTTCTGGGTCAGTGCACTTCTGGTAAAGCTAAAGAAGTTATTAATGGTTGTCTTCAGAGAAAATCAGAAGGATCCTACAAAGAAGCCAAGGGACTGCTAAAGAGACAGTTTGGAGATCCTTTCAAGATTGCAAATGCTCACATCACAAAACTGTCTTCATGGCAACCAATCAGAGCAAACGATGGCTCAGCTCTCCAAAATTTCTCTATTGCTCTGGACCAAGCAAAGTCTGCTATGAAAGGCATGTCTCACATGGACGATTTGAACACAGCTCATGTACTGCGACAGCTTTGGGAAAAGTTACCTAGACATCTACGAAGCAAATGGACTGAAAGGAACAATAAGACCAAGATTGAAAAAGGAAGGATAGCTGACTTTGAGGAATTCTCACAATTTGTCCGCAAACAAGCTGAGCTTGCCACAGATGCTGTATTCTCAGAAGAAAATGTTACCAAACCTCATCATGATGAGAAAGACAAAGCCACTCATGTCAAATTCAGACGAAGGCCACGTAGCAGAGGAAAAGGAACAAGCCTTGCCACAGGATTAAAGCAGGAAGGTAGAAAGGAGCAGTCCACGTCGTGTTCCTTATGCAAAAGGCCTCACAACCTAAATGATTGTGAACAGTTTTTAAAGAAAACTCTAACTGAGCGACGGGAGTTTGTAGTGGAGAAGAAACTGTGCTTTGGTTGCTTTAGTGATCAGCACATTGCTAAAAACTGCAAGGAGCGGCAGACATGTAAGACTTGCAAAAGGCCACACCCCACATCGCTACACGACTATGATTGGGCGAAGAAGATCAGCAACGACAGTGATAATCAACCTGGAGCTGAACCTTGGGTTAGCAGCAACCGCACTGCCATCTGTAACGTCACGGAAGCTGGAGATGTACCTATCAACATGGGCATATTACCAGTTCACTTGTTTCACAAGAGTGATCCAGCAAAGAAGATAAAGGTCTATGCACTGCTAGACAACGCCAGTGGTGGGACATTTGTAACTGAGAAGTCAATGAAGGCGCTTGGCATTGAGGGAAATGACACTGACCTTATCCTTACTACGATTCACGGAACGAGCAGTGTTACCACAAAGGCCATTGAAGGATTGGTGGTAGCCAACATTAAAGAAGAGGACGTGATCTTGGACCTACCTAGAACGTTTACGCGGCATGTGATTCCAGCAGACCGCAATGAAATACCTCGACCTGACGTAATCTGCAAGATGTCTCATTTGAAGAAAATCAGTGCAGAGATACCCCCCTACATGGCAGACATCGAAGTGGGTCTGCTTATTGGACTGAATTGCCCAAGCGCCATACGTCCAAGAGAAATCGTTTACGGCAAAGATTCAGACCCGTACGCAGTTCGGTCACTCCTCGGATGGTACGTCAACGGGCCCCTCTGTAATCCACAGCTGAGTAGCCAGATTACATGCAACCGAATCAATCTTAGCCCTGAAGATACTATAATTACCCCTCGGGGATATCTAGTCACACAGAGAAAGGTGAAGGAGCGGATAACTCCACAAGCAGTTAGTCAGATGTTTGACTTGGACTTCTCTGAACGAGAAAAGGGGACAGCAATGTCACGTGAAGACATCAAGTTCTGCGAAACGGTGGAGAGCGGCATCGTTCATCTCGATGACCTGCATTATGAGATGCCCCTCCCATTTAAGCATCAGAACGTTCAGCTCCCTAACAACTATGCACAAGCAGAAAAGCGTCTGACTGGCCTAAAAAGGCGTCTGAAGGCCGATGACAGATATTGTGCGGATTACTGCAGTTTTATGGCTGATATCATCTCCAAAGGATATGCTCGCAAGGTGAATGACGAGTTCAAAGATGAGGTTGGAAGAACCTGGTACCTTCCTCATCACGGGATCTATCATCCGCAGAAGTCGAAAGTACGAGTGGTGTTCGATTGTTCGGCCACATTTGAAGGACAGTCCTTGAATGACAAGCTTCTTCAGGGACCGGATCTTACAAGTAACCTCCTTGGCGTGCTAACCAGATTTCGCCAGGAGAAGTATGCCTTTATGGCGGACATCGAGAAGATGTTCTTTCAAGTGAGAGTTAGAAAGGAAGATCAAAGTTTCCTCAGATTTTTGTGGTGGCCAAATGGAGACTTGGAGCAGAAAGCCGAAGAGTATTGTATGACTGTGCACCTTTTCGGGGCAGTATCGTCTCCTGCATGTGCCAACTATGCACTTCAGCGTACAGCAGACGAAAACGAAGACAACTATGGAACTGAGGTAGCCAACACCCTTAGAAGGAACTTCTATGTGGATGATGTCCTAAAATCTGCAAGCACCGAAGACAAAGCTATTGATCTAGCGAAGGACGTCAAGGCAGTTTGCAGGAATGGAGGATTTAACTTGACTAAGTTTGTGGGCAACACTGAACGCATCATTAACTCAATTCCTGACGAGCACAGAGCAGAGAATGTGAAGAGCCTTGCACTTGGCCAAGATAAGTTGCCCATTGAAAGAGCGCTAGGAGTCATTTGGTGCATCAAATCAGATACCTTCAACTTCAGGATTGAACTTAAGGATAAGCCTTGCACACGTAGAGGCATCCTTTCAACGATTAGTTCCATCTACGACCCCTTAGGTTTCATCGCTCCGGTAGTACTTGTTGGAAAGAAGATATTACAAGACATCTGTCAGTCTAACAGCTGGGATGAACCCGTTGACGATGCAACCAAAAGCAGATGGGAAAAATGGCGGAATGAACTTTGCTTACTTGAAAGTTTAAAAGTGCCAAGAAGTTTTAAACCCGCAGAATTCGGAAAGATTGTGTCTGCACAGCTCCACTGTATGTCTGATGCTTCGACGTGTGGGTACGGACAGTGCTCATATTTGAGACTTGAAGACGAGAGAGGGAAAGTACATGTGTCGTTTGTTATGGGAAAGGCCCGAGTAACACCGAAGAAGATAGTCAGTATCCCGAGATTGGAATTGGCCGCTGCCACGATTTCTGTCAATATTGGTGACAAGTTAAAGGATGAATTGGAGTATGAAGACATAAAGGACTACTACTGGACGGACAGTAAAGTCGTCTTAGGCTTTATAAGTAATGAATCTCGTCGTTTTCATACCTACGTAGCCAACAGAGTTCAGCTTATCCACGAGCACACTACACCTTCACAATGGCACTATGTGGAAACTGCATTGAATACTGCTGACGAAGGGTCGAGAGGTATGTCTCCAAAGAACTTTGTTGAGAAGGCGGCATGGATCACGGGTCCTGACTTCCTGAAAGAACCTGCAAAGAGCTGGCTGAAGGAAGAAACGTATGAAGACCACGTGGATCCAGATTCCCCTGAAGTCAAAAATGTCAAGGTTAACATTAGCACGGTGAAAGAGAGCAGTGATATTGTCAAGAGACTTCGACGATTCTCCAGTTGGTTTAAAGCAAAGATGGCTGTAGCACTTTGCCTGAAATACAAGAGACATCTGAGAGATAGAGTCCTAGCCAAGAGAAAAGTGTCCAGCGGTTTGGCATCTGATGAAGGACCTGCCGGACGTAAGGATGTCAATTCTACACGAGTCAACGTAGCTGACTTAGAAGAAGCAGAAATGGAGATCATAAAGCACGTACAAAGAAATGAGTTCCCGTCAGAAATTGAAAGTCTCCAAGACGTTCAAGAGAAAGTCGTCTATGGTAGTCGTAAGTCAGACAAAGAAAAGAAAGCCCTGTTTAAGAGGACAACTTCTCTCCGCATGTTGGATCCAGTTCTAGACGGTGATGGTGTTATGAGAGTTGGGGGAAGAATACGGAAGGCCAATCTGCCCCCCACTCTAAAGAACCCTGTGATCCTACCAAAGTCAAGTCACATTAGTTCACTGATTATCAGCCATGTGCATGAAAGAACACATCATAGCGGAAGAGGGATAACTTTGAACGAGCTTCGTTCCTGTGGCTATTGGATTGTTAGCGGAAATGCGATGGTCAGGCAGTTTATTTCTAAATGTGTGACATGTCGTCACCTTCGAGGGAGCCAAGGAGAACAGAAAATGGCAGATTTGCCAAAGTCGCGCGTAGAGCCAACGCCACCCTTTACCTATTGTGGGGTCGACTACTTTGGCCCTTGGCACGTCCAACGAGGAAGATCTCTCGTGAAGAGATACGGAGCCTTGTTTACTTGCTTAGCAAGTAGAGCAGTACACATAGAGGTGGCGGATTCTTTGGAAACGGATTCGTTTATAAATGCACTCAGACGTTTCATCTGTAGACGGGGATCGGTTAGGGAAATCCGAAGCGATAGAGGAACGAATTTCATTGGTGCAGAAGCAGAACTCAAGAAAGCTATTGAAGAAATGGATGAACAGGAGATCAAAGCAGAACTCCTTAAGGAAAGCATCGATTGGATTAAGAACCCTGCATCTGCTAGCAATTTTGGTGGTGTCTGGGAAAGACAAATCAGGTCAATCAGAAATGTCATGAATGGTCTCATCAGAGAACATGGTAGTCGTCTGGACGAAGACTCGTTGAGGACCTTCCTTTGCGAAGCCGAATACACGATCAACAACAGACCTCTGACAGTGGAGACCCTCAGCGACCCACATTCTGCACCACCATTATCACCAAGTATGCTGCTTACAGGAAAGACAAGACTTGTGCTGCCCCCGCCTGGAGAATTCAAGAGAGAAGACCTGTACTGCAGAAAGATGTGGCGGCGTACACAGCATATGGCTCAACAATTCTGGTCAAGATGGTGTAAAGAATATCTGCAGCAGTTACAAGCAAGAAACAAGTGGATTCGGCCAAGAAGAAATTTTCAGGTCGGAGATGTTGTGTTATTGAAAGAAAACCAGTCTCCTAGAAACAGATGGCCCATGGCTAAAGTGGTGGAAACTCACCCTGATGATCAGGATCAAGTACGTTCGGTGACAGTGTTGACAAGTAATGGATCCAGACTGGAAAGACCTGTTAACAAGCTTGTGCTGCTCGTAGAAGCATGAGAGACCGGGATTCCCCGACGAGGAGCCTGAGGAGCCAGAGCTTTGTTAAGGAAGAGATTTACAGTGAAAGAAACTTTAAGTGTTTTCACTAAGCATGGAACATTGACATTGTGTTTGTTAAAGATTAGTTCCTTTTTGTAGAAAATGTTGGACATTTTGGGGAGCCATGTTACTGCTGGGCTTCGTGTTTCCCAGCTGGGTTCCCTGCGCAGACATTTAGTTTCGGGCATGCGCATAGGTGGCCTTTAATGTTTACCACGAGGGCCACCGAGTTTTTACCTCAATTTTAAGTTCACTAAGGTTTATTAGTTTTCACGGTTTGTACGGCAGTTAAGTTGATTTTTATTAAGGCCCATCGGTGTAACTGGAATTGCGAGTTTGTCTCACGGTGCCTCGTGTCGAAATAAACGTTGAAATTTACGGCTGGTTTACATTCGCATTTACAGTCTTTATTTAATTCACAGTTCTGTTTGGCGGTAACGGTACTTTCATCTAACTCAGTTGTTTCTGATTAATCGGCTCCCACTTGATTCAAATAGAACCCGACGCTTTTGTTGTAATACAACAGTTTCCTTTTGGACTTCACCAATTCTTGGCCAAGGTGGCACAAAATTCAGCATTTTGCAGGGATGCCTCAGTGGTGACAGCACTTGACTC
The DNA here is from genome assembly GCF_977016875.1 of Pavona decussata. Lineage (NCBI taxonomy): Eukaryota > Metazoa > Cnidaria > Anthozoa > Scleractinia > Agariciidae > Pavona > Pavona decussata. Next base: position 26,697 of record NW_028145786.1, read on the forward strand.
CCGTTCGGGTCGGGCGGACTGTAAATTGTTTTCATTAATTTTATTTAGACATTGCCTCCTGTAAATTGGCTCAATGACTCAAAATTGTCATGTTCAGGTTTTGTTCAATGGCGCAACATTGTAACACGATGTCAGATATCAACTTAAAGCTTGCATTTAACGTTTTTTTTGGCTTCTAACAGTTTGCTCAAGATGTAATTTTAATGATCACATTTTATGCTTGTAAATGTACTATATAACAACTATTAATAAAATCTAATAACGTGCAGCTCTTTGTGTGAAAGTTGCTTTTATTATGATCCTCAAACTCGACTTGATCCTCGGCAACCTTTTATATCACTTTCCTTAATTGTTAACTACTTTAGGGACATTGCACGCCTTTGTAAGCATCATTGTATCATATCGATATCAAGCTTCAGAGGGTATTTCGTTTAAATCGTATCACGTAAAAATGTCTTTTTATATGAGATGTTTATGAGACTTGCGATTTTATATGGCGTTGAGTAACATAAAAAGTGAAGACATCCACGATATTTCCAGGTGGTTTTATCCACTGTAGCTAGAAAGAGAAATCAGTACTGGATGTCTACCACCAAATTTTTCTTTACCTTAGGTATAAACTTAGAGCTTTAATTTGATGGACTCCATAATGGCTCTAAACATTGCGCAAGATATAACTTTAATGGTGAAACAATGCTTTTTCAATAAACATGTACTTGCCAAAAGTAATTACTAACATCCGATCAAAGTTGTTGATGTGATATTATTAGCAGCATGATTGTCGAACCCCACCATCGTCCATATCAGTAAGCCTCTGTCGGTTAAAAAAGTGAAGACGTTAGCGTTATTTCCAGATGGTCGTTGTGTAAACTTAATCTGGAATGACTTAATTTTAATAATTTAATAATATGTAAGTTCATCCTTTCTTAGCTTATCATTACAATAAGTACTTTGATCAATAGACCAAGCTACCATAACAAGTGCCAAGGCCTCAGAAACAAAGTCTTGGATTGGACAGACAGTTCGGCTGGAGTGTGTGGCAGATGGTGTTCCTTTGCCAACCATCACCTGGAAAACACCGGATGGGAGTGAAATAAAGAAAGATCGAACGATACACAACATAGTGGATGTCCCGATGGAAAAAGACCAAGATTTTGGAAATTATACCTGCGAGGCTGAAAATGGCGTCGGTGTTATAGTCACAAGCACAGTACAAGTGAACCAAATAAGTAAGTAGCTCTTACATTGATTTCGTCTTTTTTCGTCTTTAGAGGCGCGCATGGGTTAGCGTTTCGCGGGTTGACTTCCGATCGAATTCTTGATCGGACTAGCGGGAGATAAGTATCTGCAGGCTGGTCAGTGCAACGGATTGTTTCATAAGGAAGAAAATCTTATCCCATGCTGCTTTTCTGCAATCAGGAGTATGTATGCTACCAGGGAACCGTAAGGGAGTACGTAACAAAAATGCAGGGTGGGAGGGAGGGAGATGGGTTAATTAGTCTGCAATTTACTAGCATCTTAGATATATCAAGGGGGAGTTCTAGTTAATAACTTTATGAGTGAAGACCAGATACCAGCGCTGATAAGTCAATTGGTTTGAACACAGACTTTATCACGAGTAGTGCAGGCAACATACTGTAATACGGCCTGCTTCTCCCATCAACTCTATTCAAGGATTTATGACGTGCTTCATGATACTCAAAAAAAAAAAAAACTCTTAGTGCTAAATAATCGACCTTTTACTAAAATAAACTAAGAGCTGATGGAAACGATTGGTTAATCCCATGGCGTAAAGTAGTCTTAGCCTTTAGATTAAGTTGAAGAACGAAATAATAAGAGAATTCACTCATAATCTGATCTTATTTTCTGTATGTACTGGTTTTGTGCACTTGTGTGTCATTCTTCTGATTCGATATGAGTGCATTTTGAATTTTGCGCATTTGGTAAGCCTTCTTGCTCATTTTTTTTTCCGTCAGTGATAGTTACTTTGTAACAGCAGTTTCGTTTTGAGCATGTTCATGGTTTTGCTTTTCTTCCTTTTACTGAATAAAGGCAAATGCCATGAATAAAAATAAACACACAGCTGCCATGATTGATTCGTTTTCGATTATTACAGAGGCACCAGGCTCACCAAGCATCACAGTGGAGATTGAAGCTACTTCACTGACAGTAAGATGGACTGCACCAGATGATGATGGAGGGAGTCCTATCACAGGATACCAAGCGGTCATACAACAGAGGGGAAAAGTGATAGAGAATAAAACCCTTGGCACTGATGTAAGAGTGTATCCTTTCGATAGCCTGAACAGAAGCACAAACTATACCTTGAGAGTCTCTGCCAGGAATAAGGTGTTTGCGGGAGATGCTAGCGAACTGAAAGTCATGACAAAGTATGAAGGTTAGTATATATCCGAAAAGGCGTCAACCTCGGTCATTGGTAGTGAGACTTGAGATTTTTAATTTGCCGCGTCTTTATTTATATTTGTCCTTCCGACACTAGTTTATCGTCTTTGTACAACTTAAAACATACCAATTGTTATATCATCGCTTGGGTTTCAAATGTTCCGAACAAATTCCAAATGAATGTAAAACGTTGTCACAAGAAAATGAGGGCGTCCGTTCCGCACTATAACAAGTTGTCGTAAATTTAGCAAATACGGTCACACACTTTTTCCCAGACATGTATAACAGTAACGTTGACAGAGCTTGTTTGAAGAAATGTAATAGTCAGAAAATAGGATTATAAATGTAAAGCGTAAGCTTTTCTCTATTTGAAAAAAAAAAGGCTTTCAAACGACGGTAATTTAGCAAATGTTGTGTAGATGCAGTGAAGTAGTAAAACACTTAAACTAAAGAAGGTTTGTTATACAACTATTTTGTAAACGATTACCCTTAGGAGGAGAAGGTGTCGCTCACGAGAAAACAGTGCCAGTACAATTTTCAAATTTAGTCAAACTCGGCACGTCCCCAAAACTGCATTCCATCGTGTTGTTTACCAGTATATAAAGAGACTGTATAAACAAAATTCGAGTAGCAAGTGATTTTTAAATCACGTGAACTAGATACAAAAGTGGTACTCGTATTCAGTCTCGCACTCTTGGTCAAAATTCTAATTCAAATGCAGCATTTGGCAGCGGATTGATTGAACTAGCATAAAATGCGCACAAGAGATTTTAATAGAGAGTCATGGTTGAGACATTCGCTGTCCTGTGTCGATTTATTTATTTATTTATTTATTTATTTATTTATTTATTTATTTATTTATTAGGACCTCCAGGTAACGTAGAAATGATAGACTTGCCTACAGAAACGAAGGTGACTGAAGTAACCTTGACGTGGAATGAGCCACAGAACAATGGAGCACCTATCACAAAGTACACTGTGTACGAACGAAATAGCATTGATGGTTTACCCCGAGATTGGATCAAAATAAAAGAAAAAACAAATCTCTCGGATCGTAAATTCGTTGTTCAGAGGCTGGAGAAAGACAAGGTGTACGAATTTGCGGTGACGGCTACAAACATGTATGGCGAGAGTTTGATAGCAGAGAAGAGCATAAAGAAAATTAAGGTTTTGGGAGGTAAATACTGTTGAATTTGCTGTTGGTTTTATATTGTAGAAATCTTAAGCTTAGCATATGCGCTGTTGGTTAAAAACTTATTTTATTCATCTCATGAATGAGAGACGATAGCAGTCATGTACACAGCTTAAGAACCCGCGAAAAGAAATCTTGAAGTGGATTCCAGCCAATAACCTTGATACCCTAGCTGGTTAAGTTTTCAACGGTTAGCGAAAATCAGTTTTCCATTAATGTTTTCAACTGATTTCGCTGTACCCTTAACTATGTTATTTGATACAACCCAAGAAATCTGATAGCAAACAGAGTGATTTTATTTATTTGTTTATTTATTATTTTAATAAGAAGGGATAGCCTCCTTTAATCTGCACCCGATGTCTTCTTGTATATACTTCAACATCTCGCCTTACTATTTCATGTGCTAATATAGTCAAGTAGGCATCCGTTAGTCTAAGAAGACTATGGAGTCGCCCCTCTGGATGTTCAGTGCGATACAGCGTCGGGTGTGGCTGGACAGGAGAATACGGGAGTGGCAGGCCTTACTGCACTGAGTGTAGGTGAAATCTGAGGCTGGTCTGTCTGTCTGGTTTTGGGCCTTTCTTCTCTGTCCCTTCGCCTCGGACTGTTGGGCAAGCGTGTATTCAAACTTGGCGAGGTTCTTTAATACCGTCTGTCTTTAAGCCGGTCGTTCTGAGGCAAAGGCTTTCCAGCTGTTTAGGTCGATGTTCATGGCCTTTAAGCACGAGAACGGATTCCTTTTCCTTGTGCTTGTGCCGTTTTTGTGTCGCACGTGTAAAAAGCCGGATGGCGCAAGCATAAGCACAGACGAAAGGGGCATAAAACGAAAGCAATCACAACTAGTCAGTGTAGATTCATTTTCAAGATGGCGGCCCTGACCGCCGTTCGTAGTTATCGCGCATTGTATGAAAAGACAAGTCTTCCGAAAAAAGACTCAATGAATTAAAGAGAACTTTTAGTAATATTCGATGTACTTTGTTTGACGGTTTAGCATCCTGAATGTCCTAATATTTCGCCTTGTCGTCCGCTATTTTGCATTCCAAAATTTTGGCACGAAAAATTTATGAAACTACGCCTACGTATGTCATTTTATCCTTATGATAGGTATAGACATTCTTGTGCTTATGCTTGTGCTCGCGTTGTACTTGCCTTAACGTCTGACTACTCTCAAGAAAAACAACTGTGTGGCCAGTTTTATTCCTAAGCTCTTCCTATCTGGACGTTCTTACTGGACAGCCTAAATACACGGAAGGTAGTACTCTTGATGAATCGTCCTCTTTAAAGAATTCCTCGGCTTACTTGTGGGATAGAGTAGCCATATCCATTCTTAACAAAAGGTTCACGGGTTTCCATTGTATGTGCAGGAAACTTTGGGAACTTTTATGTGATAAAAATATAAACGAAGTGCTTCGTCTAAACTTCTTAAAAAAAAGTAACTGTTCTGTACGTGGTTGTCATTTCTCGTCTTGCAGATGTCCCAGAACCTGTAGTTATTACAGACGCTTTAAATGAGGATAGCAAAATAACCCTCAAATGGAAAAAACCGGAAGAAAATGGAGCAGCCATCATACTGTATTCCAAATACCAAAGAATCGCAGGTGAAGAACAGTGGACAAACCGTGAAAACATAACTGATACCAGCAAACGTTCGCACGTTTTTAACGTAAAAAAAGGCGGGAAGTATGAATTTGTGATGACGGCGACCAACAACTACGGTGAAAGCAAGAAGACTAAAGTGCAGGAGGTCGAAGTGTTGGCAGGTAAGCATGACTTTTCTTCTTTTTGCGAATCTTCTTACCATAGGAAACGACAGAACGATATAGACGCGTTTTCTTGAATCAACAGCCGTCAGGCGAGAAGTATGAATTTGTGACGACGGCGGCAAACAGGTATGGCGAAAGTTTAAAGCACAAAGACCACATCAAGACGGTTGATTTCATGGTAGGCAGCTTACTTAAGATGGTGATGTAGCTGTTCTTTTGTAGTAGGTTTTATAGGAGCTTTTCTTTGAGATTTCTAATTCAGATCAATTCAAGCAAATTGGAGTAAGGGAAGGGATACGAATTTGTAGTGATCGCAAAAATAAAAACCGGGAAAGCCCAAAAGATACGTCAAGGAAAAACGAAAGACACTTTTCTTATTTGGCTACCTTAATGTAACGTAATGCATAGTGCATAGTTTCCTTGACATTATTATTGCCTTGAAAAAAAAAAAAAAAACAAACAAACAACAACAACAACAACAACAACAAAAAAACCGGACTTTTAAGTGCATTTCAATTTTGTTACAGTCGAACCTGTATATAACGGCCCTGTATTAAGCGGCCACCCTCTATTAAGCGGCCAGTTTTTAAGGTCCCGATTGTTTGCTCATACAAACGCTGCATTTGTTACATGTATTAGGCGGCCACCTCTATTAAGCGGCCGCGGCCACCCTGTAGCAGTCCTATGTTTGTCTTTCTTTGTTATTTTTACCTGTATTAAGCGGCCACCCTTGAATAGAAACTAAGCCATATGTTAATTTATGCGGTATTTTATTGTGTTTAAAATGCGATCCAGCATCACTATAAAGAAATAACATGTACAAAGCTACTGTAAGCTGATACTCGGCCGTTTAATATAGTTAACGCTTTTCAGATGCTCGCAATGTGCTGAAGTACAGTACCATAGCACGAACGCTAAAAAAAAGTTTGTTTTGAATATGCTTCACTCTTTAGCAAGAAATTCCTCTTAAATTAACTTGTTCTTCAGCAATGTGACATTGAGCAACTGTGAAATGACGGAATCAGATATTTTGTTGTGAACTGTACGTCATAGAAATAGAGCACTGTATACCGTAGGAGAGTAGAAGACAATTTATTGTATAGTACTTTTACTGACACAATGTTACGTATATTATACCGTTAAGTTACAAGTTAGCACTGAACTTTGTTAAAGTATTGATCACTTGAAAGAGTGTTGATTGTCCTATTGTTTCCTTGCATGAAGCGTTTTTGTATGATACACTATTAAAATTGACATTAGACCAACGCCCACTGAGTATTTTTAGTGATCCTGTATTGAGCGGCCACCTGTATTAAGCGGCCAGTTACTCAAGTCCCGAGGGTGGCCGTTATATACAGGTTCGACTGTATAATGAAAAGATTGTTTTCAACCTTTCTTTTTTTCCGATGGTCGTATTTTTATGTTTCTTTTCAACTAGCGCCGGCTTAGAGTGACAGGTTAATGACAAATTTTAAGGGGCTTATTGGATCATCCAAGGGCGCCTGATAAGTTTATTAAGTCCTTCTGGAGACAGAAGGATTTGATTTGAATAAAACTTATTTCTTTGTATTTTCTGTTTTGAATATCAATGCAGATTTGAAACCAAACCATGATTTTTGTCACTGCGATTTTGCAGCCTTGGATGGAAAATTGTTCTTTGAAGAGCTCTTGCTTACCAATGGATCAATTTGCAAGCTGGCTGACAACTTCACAATTTTTAGAAGTGAATCTTGAAAACTCTTTACGTTAATTTATTATTTATTTTTTTATTTTTAGTTCTTTAACTCAATTTATTATCATTTTCACAACTTGAACCCCCTTATGAAATCATAAGCTCATGCCTAATGCGTCTCTTGAATGCAAGCGGTTATCATCAACCTCATTCCTTTGAGAACCGCAATGATGAGAGTCGGCCGGAAGAAAACCTCCCTTAGTAAAGATTTTTAATCCTTAATGAAGACCTCAAGCTAGCCATTAAATATTTTTTTAATGATCTACTTATTCCTCAAGAAGAAAATTTTTCTAACACGCCACCATCTGAATCTCTTCTCAGCGACTACTAAGCCACCAGAGAATCAAAGAGGTAAGTGGAGCAGAGTTTCTTTCATATTTTGACTATATATAAATCTATTTACTGAAGGATAATGCCGTTCAACGGTTAAATGGGAGTTTAAGCTTCCCAGTATTAGCCACTTCCACAAAAAACATTTTCCAAAAAAGCACTATTATACTAATTCGGGACACTATAAATCAGTGAAATAAATATACAAACTGAACACAACATATGTTAAAAATCTCGACTGATGGAAGGCAAACCAGTTGGCCAATTACAAAGCGTGGCCTTAGATTTGAAAACGGGGCTACCGTGAAAAAAATTCAAAAGACACACATGAGTAATATACACCTTACGAGCAAGCTGTCTAACGTTGCTGCTAAAGAAAAATACAAGAACTGTTCTATCTTCCAGGTGCTTGTGGTATTGCACATGCTGCATACATCTCTGCTATCATATTGTTGGTGATAGCAATTGTTTTTCTGCTTGTTTTGGTCTGGAGGATGCGCCGTCGGCCTTGCCCAAGATGCAGGGATCTTATAGCTATGGTAAGTGATGCAATACAGTCATCCTACGACATCCGCATCGTACAGAAGTTACTACTGCTGTTTATAGTATATAAAAGTACAGATAACGGTTCGTTTTGTTTTTGCATAAAGTGTAGTTTAAAATCAAGCATGCTGCATGCGTTCGGACAGTTTAGGTCAGTACTTCCAGCCTAGCTGTATTACACGAGGTATCGGGTCAATGTTATTCACTTAAGTATTGTAATTTGCTTTTGTTCAATTTCTTATTAAACTTGCAATCGTTTCTAAATTATTGTAGGTTTCGAAGACATTCAAATTGTGAATCAATTGGTTCAATCAGACTTGGGATCACAGTCTTTGATAACGGTGCATTGCAATGTAGCTAGCGAAACACGCTTACCAAGGTCTTGAAGAGCGGCTGCTTTCATTCGCGCTTCATTTAGCCACGCAAAATAACGTATAACGGTGTGCAGATATTCGTTATGTACGTTTGTAACAACGTGCAACTTCGGGCTCAACTCTTTTTAACCTCTTACACCGTAGTATTCAAAACGCCGAGTCACTTTTTTTTTTTTCAAAGCTTCAATTGATACCTACAATTTTTAAATTTTATAGATACTAGGTTCCTACAAATTTTTGCATGCTTGTTTATATTTTATACTTTTTTAAATTATTGCTTGTATCTTTAAATTTATGTCTTGTGTTTTTAAATTCTATTCTGTATTTTTAAATTATTACGATGTCTTCTATTTTTAATTATTATATTTTTCAGTCCAGGACCCCTCTGGACATCAGCCTCGTTGCTGAATGGGCCACCCTGGCAAAATATAATTTACCTTACCTTACCTTACCTTACCTTACTTCTTAAGCTCCTCTTCGAATAAATCTTTCGTCATTGGAACAATTGGTTAACATTATTGAAGCCGCAGAATGTTCGATTTTACTTGGTTTAATACCACTATCCTCACCCTGACTCATTCCTTAGTCATTGGGATATTAATATTATTCCGTTGCATGTAATTACCAACTGTTAGCATTGCTGGAATGTACTTTTGAGATCGTTCACCAGGCTGAACACATTGAACTTGCTTCTATTTATTTCTATTTATTTCGTTTCATATTGATAAATATTTTGCTTACTATTTCCCACTAGAATCCAGTAGCTACGCAGGAAAAAGAGGATACACAACGCTCAAACGGGAAGCGGGTAAATGAACCACCGACTTATGCAACACCAGTAGTCTCCACGGTTGGAGACTATATGCCACTTCATCCCTCAGGAAGAAGCTGGGAAATCAGTCGGGAGCAAGTAAACGTCATCAAGGTTATTGGCAAAGGAGCATTTTCACAGGTTGCCCAAGCAACAGTAAGAGACATGCGCGGTAGACAGGAAAACATAATAGTAGCGGTAAAAATGCTGAAAGGTGGGTTTTAATTAAAAAATGAAATGTGTAATTTTATTACGTTGTCATGACAAAAATTTAATAAATAAATAATAATGGAACTGAGAGATGAAGAATATTTCAAAAAGGCTAGCGAACGTTATATTTGTAATAAACCTTATACACCTAATGATATTAATTTTCATGTTAGCATCACCTAAAGCCCTCACAAATAGGAGTCGCATTGCTTGTTTGGAACTTTCGATTTATGAGGTTACATTGGGTCAAAAAGATGTACTTGCAAATTGACGGAAGTTAAGTGCAAGTACTTTTAACCATTCTAATAGAGCTTTCTGCGCTTGCACGTACCAAGGAACCAACACTAAGACGCCTTTAATCATTGCTAAAGTTTGGTGGAGTTGAGTCGATTTGAGTGGAAACGCAGGTAGACGTAAGCTATTGTTTATAAAGACACACAAGTCCTGGCGAAACAAATTAAATACTGTTGAACATTATGGGGCATTTTTCAATACAGCATTCTTAGCAGGTTTTTTGCACTCCCACAAAATCAGGGTGTGTGGATAACTGATGGAGAGGCGTGCATTACCACTGCCATGGAAATAGTTTCCTTTTTCCTTCTCTCCAGAAGATGCTCCTGATTCAGACAGAAAGGATTTGCTTTCAGAACTTGAATTGATGAAAAAACTAAAACCTCATCCTCATGTGATCAAGCTTATTGGATGTGTCACGCAGAATGGTAAATGAACACCGCGATATTGATATCGGTTGACACTAGTTCCCACATTTCAAACTTACTTAGGACATCTAATGAGGTTTAGCAAATGTAGTATTCATTATCGTCATAGAACTGTCGTACACGCGAACAGAACCCCATTCATTTAACAAAGAAATGACTGAATAGAGATCCAGTTAGGCAGTATTCTGGGGCTTAGCAACGATCTGCAATATTTTTGGTTAAGCACTGATTTGGAAACGTTTCATTTCTTGTGATAAGTAACTCTAAAATAAGTAAAGTTACAATCTTCAGCGGTTATTTCTCATTGGTGTAGGGGTTATGGTGTCAGGGTTGGAAGGGTACACTATCCTGATTTCTTCGATCCTCCTTTTACTCTAAAGTTTCAAATAAGTTTACTTTATGTAATTTCAAGTGAGTGGCAGCAGTCAGTTTGAGGTATGGAAATAAGTTTTAACTAATAACATCATATTTTCAGGGGCATCTGTTTGCTATATACTTACAAATACACAAGGTTCTTTCGTTCCAATAAATTAAAACAAATATAGGAACTTAATAACACCTCTGTTAACAGTACAGGGATACTAGGTAGTAATTTTCATAGATCGCCTATTCAAACATTACTGATGAACATCTGGAGCTATTTTCCCAACTTTTTATGAACAGTCTTCTATTTTGGGTTTTTCTATTTCCTGACATAAAACTTGTTTTTTATAGACCCCCTGTTGGTCCTTATTGAGTATGTGCCATTTGGTGACCTGCTGGGATACTTAAGGAAGAGCCGAGGACTAAATGACACGTACTATAAGGACCCAGATATTAAACCGCAGACCGATCTAACCGCCGAACAGTTGTTGAGATTTGCTTGGCAGGTTGCTGATGGAATGTGCTATTTATCTTCAAAAAAGGTTTGGGTCAATTTCGTGTGCGAATGTCGCCCACATTAACAAAAAAAAATTATACTTAATATTTTGTGGCTTTCCTGTGTTGCTGGTATCATATTTCTGTTACAAGTAAGGGTAAAAGTTGTTCCAGTGTAATTTGATAAGAACATCTGCGCAACTGTCTTGAAATATGTTTGTGGGAGTTGGGGGACATTTTTTTCAATCTAGGACATACATAAAAAGCCTCTTGGATGATAGCTATAGATTACTCAGATAACAGACATGTAGGTCAGTATTTCTCGTCCCAAAAGTTCGTCGCTTTCTCTCAAACATTTTTTAAAACGATTTTCACCGACACTGCACGCAGATACATCGTTTCTTTTAGATAATCCATCGGGACTTAGCGGCGAGAAATATTCTTGTTGGAGAGGGAGAGGTGTGTAAGGTGACAGATTTTGGGATGGCAAGGAATGCAAACCAGGATGACATTTACACCAGAAAAAGCCGGGTAAGAGTACAAATAAGAATGAAATTGAAATGTTCAATCCTATCTAGGTCTTAAAGAGCAGAGGGCATTGAGCAACAATTTACTGAATCTCCGGCATAGAATTGAATGGAGCAGAAATTTTCCAGGTATTGATTTCGATAATGGTTGACCAGCCTCTAGATCTTCTCCCTTTTTTGAAAATTGAAAATACCGGAAATCTTCTGATCTTTTTTCGAGTTCCAGGTTAGCCGGAAAAAGTGCTCAATTTATAGCCGTGAATTGACGAGTAAAGGACAGGGACTTTCACTGAATTAAGAGTTACGGTACGCTAAATATATTTGATGTTATGTTGTTCTGATATTTTTATGGTGGTAATTTTTTTTCATAGGGCCGACTGCCTGTAAAGTGGACTGCGTATGAGGCCTTGTTATATGGAACATACACCACCCAAAGTGACGTGTAAGTACTTCAACTGAAACTGAACGATTTTGGCTTTCTGATATAGCGATTGTATTTATGACGTGTTAAAATAAAATTCACCTTTGGCCACACAGCTTTCGTCTTCCTAAGAGAATAGATTCCATAGCTTCCGCAGGACATCTTTTTCAATTGTTTCTTCCTTGCTTGCTTGCTTCCTTCCTTCCAGTCTAACTTTTTTTTTAAACTTTGTTCAGCCGTTATTGATTGATTGATTGATTGATTGATTGATTGATTGATTGATTGATTGATTGATTGATTGATTGATTGATTGATCCTTTTTGCAGGTGGAGTTATGGAATTCTTCTTTATGAAATCCTCACTGTCGGTAAGTTGAATGTTACTTTTCACTGATTTATGTTGCTACGATAATACTACACGAGGAAGAAAGAGCTGATTTCTGTGAAATACACAGATTGAGGGCCAACCAGAAACAACGTCAGCACTATTCTCCGGCACTGCACAATTAATTAGCTCATAGCACAAATTTAAGTGATCTCTTCGCATTTCCCCATAATGGCGCATGCTGACTGTGGTGGTAATGTTTTGCGCTCCTGGTGTATAAATGTTATCGCTAAACCTGGAATGGGTCACCTTATATGTGTACTCCGGAACGGCAGTCAGCTTCATGACCTCCCCACCTCCCCTGGTGGCGGTTGACAAGCAAAGATTGGTTATATCCTCGTTGCATACCTATTGCCTCATAAGTCGCGGACTCTTCCCATAACCTTATGCGATGAGGTAATGAGTATGTAGTGAGGATATAGTACTGTTGTCATTGTGGGAACAAATTAGCAACTGTAGTACAAACAAATATAACAACGGCAATAGGCATAATTCAAACCTCTCGTTTTGCTCTGTAGGCGGATCTCCATACCCGAATATAAATGCTCGCCATATCGCCAGGAAAATTCAAGAAGGATACAGAATGCCAAAACCAAAACATGTGGATAGCAAACTGTAAGTAAATGAAATGAAGTTGATATTTCTGTAGTTAAGGTTGTTTCTAAGTTTTGTTGTTGTTTCCTACAGTCTGCTTGTATTCAATACAGGGTGTTGCCTAGCTCATATTAATGAAAAATTCGTAACAGTTGATAAAGCTTATGGATTTGTTCGTCATCTTTCTTATCGTTCCTTTTCTCGCCATGCTTCCAGCCCATATAACAAAATGACATATCGAACATTCTCTCATTGGTGTCAGTTCTTAGTGCTTTCACCTGCATGTTAATCGATCATCTGGTTGAAGAACGGATCACACCTACTGATCACTGATCATGTGTATTCACCTAACATAATTCAAGGGATTCATCCATTGTATCCAGCAGCGTGTTACGTGGGTTACACAACGAGGATAGGATATTTCAACTTTTTTTTATCGCGGAGAACAACTTGAAACCTCTATCGTGTTGGAAAGAGAGCATGCGCAAAACCAGCAACACTATGAAGTTTAATAATATTCATTTCCCACCTCTAACTAAATTTCGAACATTACAGTTGATGTTACACATGTACACCGTTTTGCTATTTGTCATGGTTTAGGTTCGAGATTATGCTAAAGTGTTGGGAAGAAAACCCGACTGATCGACCCACGTTTGATGAACTTAGGAAGACCATGAAAGATATGGGGAAAAAACACAAGGTAAGGGGATACTGTTAAATATTATCAACTTTAATTTAAAAAAAAAGGGAGGAGGGGGGAGTGGTGGACCGAATTCATATAAAATTAAGCTTGCGCAAGAAAAACACTGAGATGCTACTCGCTTTTTGATTAACCTGCGAACGCAGAAAATGAAGCGAAAGCTTACAAATAATGGTACTAACGTTTGGAGTATTTTCCTTTTTACAGACATACGTCAACCTCAATGAGTACGACAACAGGATGTACGTGAACCTCAGTGATCTGACAGCAGAGTAGAGCTAATGGAAGAGATTTCCATATACCGATAAGCAGTTTAAAGGAACAAAAACTGTCGTTTAAATAACACTTCTTCTTGTTCGAAAAAGAATATGCAGTTTTTGTTGCTGCGAACAACTCAACAAAAAATAGAGTTTATAATAACGCTGACGGCCAAATTGAAAACTGAATTTTAAGTTCATAACTCGTAGCTAAATAGCTCAGTTGCATCAGTTTCAACAAGCATAAACGAGTCAGTTTTATTTAGCAGTTGTTCGCTCAGCAAGCCAAGTGAATCGGTAAGTTTCTTAATGTTTAAAGGGGAAGTATCATGGGGTTTTTTGGTATCTTTTCTTAAAAATGCTGAAATAAGACCTTCACTTAGCTACAAAATAATTCTAGAACAACGAGAGGAAAGAGATCAACTCAATTCTTGAAAGGAACAATTCGTGATCTGTTCTAGCGCATTTTGGAAACAAAAATGCGAGAACTTGCAAAACATTAGCCTTATGTTTTTCAAGTTTTAATCCATTCCAACCTACTCTGTCTCTGGCCAGAGGCACTAATCGACAGTTTTAATGCACTGGGGTGATAATTTATAACAAAACTAGACAATTATTTTTTGTTTCAGTCAACAAACAAACATTTTTGGGGGTTCTGAAATGACACCGAATTCGCGTAATATTTCCCCTTTAACCCTGTTGCCGTAGACCATGAAAATAGATGCATCTGAGCTATTAAGTTGAGAGTTGAAAGAGAGTTAATTCACTTTTGAGTTTTAGTGACTTTGAAGAATTTCTGGTACCATATTTCAGAATGTTACTTAAATTATCGTTTTCTTAAATACGGTGAGAAAATAGATTACTTCAAATAGGCAAAGATCAGAAACTAGCAAAAGCAAACAGGAAAAAGATAGAAAAGAACTCTGCTGTAAACAAAGATTTATATATGGCAGTTAATTAAAGGATACAGTTTACTTCTACAAATAAATAGTTTTATGATAAATTAAAGAACGTGATTTTGACAGCCTTTTTTTGTTTTATGCTTTTGATTCTTCTGTTTGACCTAGGAAAAAAAAAACACGTAAAACACACTTTGGCACAGTTATTGTACTACTGACACTCAAATAATAGGCTATACAGAAAGTGATTCTTTTTTTCTAACTTTTGCCCATAGATCTCCTGGACAAAGCTTGAAACACATTCAAAAATCTTCCTCATTTGTGATGTCCTTGTAACCTAATTTTTTCTCTCGACTGAGAAGACAACCTGCGATTTTGTCGTAAATAGCAGCCATTTATTTACAGTTAACTTGAACTCACTAAGGGAACAGAAAGAGGTATAACAGTAGATTTTCCTAGAATGCGCTTTACTGAGAAAGCTCTTCCCTAAGTGGTTGGCTTCACACTTTAGCCTCGTTGAACACAATTCTTGCGTTGTGAAAGTCGTTGTGAAATCATTTCTACGCCCAGCAGTAGGGCCAGGGATGGATCTTCAATGATTCAACGGTACGAGTTCCACCGCTTCGAACGGATTCTTTGCCCACATTGTGTAACTTGCATGTTACAAGACTACTCGTCAAATCCTCTGTTGCCAAATCGACTATAATAAATTATAATTACTTTTCGTGCGGTTTCATGACTGCAATGTTGCTATTTCCGCAGGCAAGTATGTTTGCTTACATTTCCTTTCTCGATGTTTGTGAATTTATAGTCGATTTAGCAACAGAAGATTTGATGAGTGGCCTTGTAATATGCAAGTTATACAAGTGTGTAAGGAATCCGTTCGAGGCGGTGGAACCAGTGCCGATAAAAAGTTGAAGATCCATCCCGGGCCCTACCACTTGTGCTTCTTCTTTTGGCCCTATTGAAGTCTGCCCTTGAGTCCCCCTCTGAAAGCCGTCAGCTTGCGCGAAGTGAAATAGGGATCATAGTCCTGTTTTCCGAAAAATGACAAACGACCTGTGATTGGTCCGCCTCCGTGAACAGAAGTGAGTTGTCGTTGAAGCAGACGTTCGTAGAGGAGGAATGCGTGAACGCGTGACGAGCCCAAAGAGCGTCTGCGTAGGAGGCTTAGTAGATCATTTACTCGACTAAGAAATGAGGTGGAATTTGAGTTCTTATGAAAGAAGCCTAGCGTGTCAGTATTTGCCCATATCTTATGTAGGGCTGATGCATTCTAACGTCAACAGAGTAGTGGAAACTATTCAATATAATGACCGAACGCCTAATAGCTAGTGGTTTATTCTTATAATATCAACCAATTCTAGAACATAAACTTATATTATAGCAGTACACCAGGAACATTTTCGTAGACAGTGTTCATCACAAGGTTAACTGAGGTCAAACACAACTCCGCCAGCATTTCCATTATTATTGTCTTTCAAAAGTCTGTCAATTTGGATATGCAAATGAAGGTCGGATAAAATATGGACGCCAATGTTCACGCCAGCGTGATATCACTTGAAGCTCGAACTTCCGTTTCATGAAGTCACGTGCAATTAGAGTTCGAAAGTGCCACGGCGAGCATTTTAACTCCTTCTTAATTTTGGTAAATATATCGTGGTGGCATTCATTCACGAAGACCTAACGACGCTCTGCCTACAACTGTGGTAAGATGCATTTTGGGAAGCAACTTGGAATCGCTTCAGTCTGCGGTTTCACCATTGCAATGTTGCTATTTCCGCATCCGCAGGCAGGTATGTTTGCTTACATTTTCTTCGTCGATGTTTGTTAATTCATAGTCGATTTGATAAAAGAGGATTTCAGGAGTGGTCTTGTAACATGCAAGTTGCATTTGATCCGCTTAAACGTCGATTAACTGTACATGTTCTTTGCTGCCGCTTACTATGCCGAGTAGTATACCAGTAATGTTCCCAGTAAATTGAGCTGAAGATTGGGTAAACCTAAAGCCAATGACCTTCAAGTTAGGGATAAATGTCATCCATTCAATTTGTACTGGGCTTTTGAAAAATGACGCTTAGAGGTTGCGTCTGGATGTAAAAATGTGTTTTATAAGGAAGACACAACACAGTTGACAAGTAAGCATAGTTCACGACAAAATAGTAGGCCAATGAAACCGTTTCTCTTTTTTGTAATTCCCAACCAAGGATAAATACATGTTGGTATTTAATCAAGTCTTTAAACACAAATAAATGGAAATGAACGGATTGACAAGGAATTTTAGTGACTTTCACTTCAATTTGAGGAAACTTGAACTGCCAACAATCAACAAAATGAATGTCTACCTCTTAGTCAGGTTCAAGGTTTCAGACACGTCTCAGTTTCAGCAAGGGGAGAAGCATTAATGATGACAATTCTTAACAAATGAGAACTTCTTGTTGTTATGAGTGCACCAGCGTGTTTGGCTCTTTATTTAACTTGAAGATTCCCTTCAACCGAAGAAATTCATCTTTTTGTTCGTTTTACGTTTTACGTTTGAATATACGTTTGCTTTATCAATGAGTTGACTGGAAGGTCAATATCAGTTAGGATTTTTGGTCACGCAAACTTATTTTATCACTTCAGATAACGCAATCATTCCGATAGTGATACAATAAGAATAAGCTGTGCTATTTCATCCGCTGTCACTGTAGGCTCGTCTGTAGTGTAGTGGTTATCACGTCTGACTTGAACGCAGGAGACCGGAGTTCGAACTGATTCTCGCCGGTGAAACACATTTTCGCATAGTACGTCATATCTTGCTTTTACACGTTGATTCCCTGTACATTCCACCCCTCTCACTTCAAGCAGTTGTCTACATTGTCGTTCACCCAAAATGGACGTCATAATTCCCTTTACACCCCACCCCTCTGACCTCCCCTCACGCAATTGTCTATATTGTTGTTTACCCAATATTGACACCATAATTCCCTTTACACCCCACCCCTCCAACCTCTCTTCAAGCAGTTGACTAATTGTCGTTCCCCAAAATGGACACCACCATTTCCTTTACACCCCAACCCTCTAACGTCCCCCATTAGGAACTAGATTGATTTTGAGGTCATGAAAACAGATTTTACCAGATGTTCTCCTCCGAAGAGCAAGAAAATCTGGGTACAAGATTAAGGAAGATATTTGTTTAATTCAGCGGCTCAGTGCATAGCTAGTATTTTGAATCAAATAAATAGAGATAATTTATTATTTTTTTCATGTATCTGTTGTAGTAATGTTTCTGATTTCATTGTGAACTTTTTTTTTTTAACCCACTTCGTTCTCGGTGTTTGGAAATCGCACGATGCACTGTCCCTTGTGGTTTGATATATTACTTTAAGCCTTTATTTATTTTTCTTTCATTTGCAGCATCTCAGATAAGTTTCATATCCCCTTATGGAGGCACAACTGTGAAAGGAATTGTTGGCTCTTCTGTGCAATTTAATTGGAGCTTTTCTGGAGATGTTTTGGTTTTTAAATGGGGACTAACAGCAGGAGTTGGTGCATCTGTATTGAATGAAGAACTCTGTTCCATAACCAAGTTTGGGACAGTATCAGTGAGATCCCTACCAGGATATACCGGGAGAGTGTCTGGAAGCTTGAGTGGTGACAAGGCCATGTTTACTCTCAGTAAACTGGAAGCAAGTGATACCAGATTTTATGGGTGCCAGATAAGTCCAACAGATCCTGGTGTCACGGCAAAATTTGACAATGTTA
This sequence comes from Pavona decussata, assembly GCF_977016875.1. Classification (NCBI taxonomy): domain Eukaryota; kingdom Metazoa; phylum Cnidaria; class Anthozoa; order Scleractinia; family Agariciidae; genus Pavona; species Pavona decussata. Next base: position 45,161 of record NW_028145786.1, read on the forward strand.
AACTAAATGTTGAAGGTGAGTAAGTACTCTTACTAGTGATAAATACACTGTAGATTAAATTTTCAACGATAAGTATCTTTGTAAACAAGCACAAGTCAGGGGCGTAGCCAGGATTTCTAGGAGGGGGGGTTCCAAATTGGCTCCAACGAAAACAGTTGGTCTAAAATCCTTACATTACGTACGTACAAGACTTTGGCGTTTACGCTATTGGTTGCCGTTGAGCGAACGTGTTTATCACTCCCTCGATATTTATGTCTCGGTGGTAATTGATGTTCATCAATGCCGGCCCAGACTCTCGCTAGCTTGACATGGTCGACCTCAGGTATGTTTTTAACCATCTTAATGTACTGAATGAGCGCTCACATTCAGCTGACGTTATCGGCAACGTGCACAAAATGCGGATCAAGGTGTAGATGTTAGGAAAGAACTCTCGATCGCATGCTGCGAGTGTCTGAACTGCACTGGTGGCGAGGTCGGCATCCTCAGTGCTGCACCACTTTCTCTTCCATCCCAGGAGCTCAACATCAACGGCATGAGGAGAAGGAAGGTAGTTCTCATAAACCTCCAGCGCTGCTTCAATGTCAGAATTTCTGTCTCCGACGGCTACCAGCTCAGGAAGAAGATTAAAGAGGCTGCACAAGACAGCATCATTGGTAGGAAAACCACCAGCTCGAGCTACACCAATGGATCGTCTACTAATTTCGCGGGCATTTCTGCTGTGCACACAAGTGCATCTTGTTACACAGGAATCCCAACTCTGCTCATGTCTCCGAAAATGCAAGTGAAACGCAATTATACAATGAACTGTGTAAAACTCGCGTTTTGATTGGTCTAGAGGAGTGTGTGATTAGAGTTTTTACAGTAACTGTCCAAATTCCCGCGCCCTGATTGGCTCTTAGCTATTGTCTATAAGAGTACAGACAATAAAAATGACGTCAGATGCTTTCTCAACGAAAAAAATAGCCAATTCTGCTCGTACTTTTTCCATGTTATTGTAAAAAAATGGAATCTATTTGTTAAATAGATACCACAATGACGTTCACTGTACTTGTTGTAAGGATAGAAAAAAACGAAGAATTTCAGGAATTGAGAGTCCATTACACTTGCTGGGATAAAATCACTGTTAAAAACAGGAGAAGGGGGGTTCCTTGACGCGAAAGGGGGGGGGGGGGGTTCTGGAACCCCTGGAACCCTCCCCTGGCTACGCCCCTGCAAGTGTTTCATTGGGTTTCCACCTGCAAGACGACAGATTGTCACAATTGTTTTTTTTATTTTGTACCGTCTTCATTGGAATTTGTTGTAAATACTATTGGTGTCAACATTTTAAGTAAAGTATTGTAAGCATAATCAACCAAGTAAGTATCTAGTATTGTAATATTTTATTTTGTGTTCTGTAAGGCAATAAAATTATTAAAAAAAAACAATTGTTTTTTATTTTTATTATATTATTATTATTATTATTATTATTATTGTTATTATTTTCTTTTTATTATTATTATTATTATTATTATTATTATTATTATTATTATTATTATTATTATTATTATTATTATTATTATTATGTTTTTGTGGTTGTCGGAAACCCACAGAAATACAGAGGGCGGATTTGAGGAATTACTTCCCTTAGGAAATAAAAACACATGTACTTATAATTGAAGAGCTGATGAATCTAAAAAGCCTATGCGGATTTTTTAGTACGCCAAATTTGCCACCTATCGGTGACATTAAAGTATTTCTGTGGTGAAATCAGCCCTCCAGCAAACAAACTATTGTTAAGGACATAATCATTAAAGGACTTATTGCATTTTTCTTGAAATTGGGCACAATTTAAAATTTGGCCTAAAATGCACACTCAAACACATGTACTGGACATGATTGTATAATTATCTTTCTAGGGTCTTTTTGCACAAGTAGGATAATTTTTTTGTTCAACAGAAATGGGTAATTCTAGAAACTATCAACATTTGACCCCATTCCCTTTGCCTTCTGAATTCAAAAAAATTCTAAGCAAACCCTCCCCATATTTTCTCTCCAACCCTTAAGGAATGTTCTCTTTGACCTCCTAACTTGTAACACTTCAAAAGAACGGGAATTTTATAAGTTTTTCCCCTCCAACAAACAAATCTACCCAGAAAGTGCCCCTCGTGAAAAGTAAGTCCCTAGTATCGTTTCGTTTCGAACTCTTCTATTGAGAGCCGAATTGTATTTCATCGGTATTGGTATTGCTGAAAGGAAATGTTTTTGGCACAAATTACAACTGTACATGTAGTTTGGCTTCAAGAAGACGATTATTTTTTGGACATTTGCCAATAGGTTTAGAATACATTGAATGCTTTAGATTTTTACAAAATGGTATTTTCTCCACTGCATCTATATTACAGAAGGGTCGCAGAAGGATTCCAAGTCCAAGCCTGAAGAAAGATTTATTCACAGTTGGTAGGAACAAGCACTGGACAACTTCTGAAGAATTTTAATTGAAACAAAAACTTTTATGCCCTGAGCGGAATTTGAACCCACTTCCCGCCGAGACTTGTCGGGTGTGATCACCACTATACTACCAGGACAACATTGACTAGCTTAAACGTAACACCAGTTTCTTTCTCTTTCGAACATAGTAAAATTGGTATTTACAATTGTCACCGTGTTATTCTAATTTCGTGTTTTGACTTTGCAGCTCCACCAAAAATGATTCACATTTCTCCTAATCAAACAGTGAATGAAGGAGACAATGTGAAACTCAACTGTACAGCTGATGGGAATCCATCTCCAATTATCTCCTGGACAAAACTTTCTGATAACAGTGTGGTAACCATGCCCTTAACAGGAATAAGGAGACAAGACGAAGGAGGTTACAGATGTACTGCTAATAACGGCATCGGAGAATCAGTCAGTAGTGATGTTTTCATTACCGTACAGTGTGAGTATTAAAAGATCCATTCAATTCAGCTATTTTTAGCCATTCCTTTATTGATTGCTGGGTAGCTAGGTGAACCAACCAATCAAAGGAGTAAAACAAGCTTCAATGAAGCGATTCAGTCGAGTGGATAATTTGCCGGAGATGTGGAAGAAACACAGCCTGAAGTCGGCTAAAGCAAATCATTCGTATACGAGCGAAAGAAAATTCTGGTCAGTTAGTAGACAATAGGTACATGTCAGCTTAGTTTATCGAGTTTTTGTCGATTTTAAACTAGATCAGTTCGTAATGGTCAAATAGACACGACATGAGTAACAGTAGAAAACTGAATGTCTTCTATGGTTTTCACGCATCCCAATCCTTATCCTGTACTCGTCCCAAAGCTCTTCCTCTTTCTTCAAACGCATCGCATGAATCCACATTAACTGCCGTGGGTAAATTAAAACCACAATCAGAAGGACGTCTCAGGAAACAGACTTCCGTTTTCATGACATCTGAAAAAAGGTTTATAAGTGAAATTCGCATATTCCAAGGACTACACTGGGGGTCTCCCTCTCTGTCCCCTTATTTTCTGTTCCTTATATAGATGGAGAGTAAGTCTTGTACCCCTGCAGACTGCAATTATCAATAACTACCACTGCGGTTCTGTAGTTCTGGCCCAAGTTTTTCAAAGAACGGACAACTTTATCCAGCGGATAAGTCGCCATCCAGCGAATAAAATGTATCGCTGGATAGCGATCAACCCGTTGGAAAACTATGGGAAAACGTGATTAGTCTGAATTGAATTAGATTTTTGTTTTTAGCGAATGTAACTTAGCGTTTCTGTCTTGTTATTAATTTTTTAACACAACCCCACAAGCAACAGCTTTAAGTTTGACCGTGTTTAAATAAAAGGCATTGTATTGTATTGTTTTGTATTGTATTGTATTGTATTGTATTGTATTGTATTGTATTGTATTGCATTGCATTGCATTGTATTGTATTGTATTGTATTGTATTGTATTGTATTGATAGAGTTATGTGTTCTTTAGTAACCGGGACTAGGTAAGTTAAAAAAAAAAAAAAAACTGATTACAAGCTCTGTTGAATTATGTCACTTCCGACACGAACATGTAGGTGCGGTAAATGTTGCTCTGATGTCAAACACAAAAAAGCTAATACGCCAGCACACCTACTTACTGAAACACTGGTTAACTTCAGGAAATAAGCGAATTTTTGAAGCACCCTTTATTTGAGCAACGTAATGCGTGTTGGGGAAATAATCTTCACTGGAGCATTTCCCTACATGTACAAAAATTCACAAAACCGCCAAACAGCTTTGAACTCCCGCAAGAAATATCTAGTGCATCTGATCATATGCACATGCGAATTTGCGCGTTGTAAGTGAGGAAATTATTGTTGTTGTTGTCATCATCATCATCATCATCATCATCATCATCATCATCACCATTATTATTATTATCGTTATTGCTATTATCATGTGCAGTTAATAAACGCATGGATGCTAAAATAGAACCACATACGGCGCGCAGGGTAACCTATGCGATCTGACGGAACTATAAAAAGAAAACTGCTGAGTTAAAAAAAAATAGCAATTAAATATAAAATTCTTATAGACAATCCTAAGCTCTCCAATGCTAAACCTATATTGAGCTCCTATGCTATTCCCTCAGGGAAGGTCAAGTGACGGTAGCTTTGAGAGTTCTCACTATTTTGAGAGAACTCCAGATGGTAGTTTTCTGCATCCTTATTATTATTATTATTACTATTATTATTATTATTATTATTATTATTATTATTATTATTATTATTATTATTATTATTATTTATTATTATAATTTGTTTTGTTATAAAAATAATTAATAGTAACTTTATTAAAAGATTCCAAGGAAATTGTTATTTACAAGTTAAAAGTAGAAAACAGAGCTACTAAGACCTATTTACAGCTATTGTCGATTAAAAAAAGAGACTATTTTCAAGCACAATATTTTTTGAAGAAAAAAGGAAAAAAAAGGAAAAAAAAACAAATCTCTATGGTAATAGCTGTTGCCTGGAAATCGATGAGAAAATTAACTTTGATCATATGTTGAAATGATGATGTAGTATGGAGGAGATCGAAGTTTATCTTGTATACGAGATTGTAACCTCAAAACTTCCACCCTAAGTCCAGAAAAACTGCCGCGAGCCTCCTTATCGAGTGTCGCGGGAGATTTTAAAGTTTATACCTGTCCATTTGTCGGTATATTGTCAGAAATAAAATAACTTTTTGTTCCACTAGTTATTCAGCTAGTGTGGTATATACTACCTCAGAGTGGTTGAAAGTGACGGATGTTTACCTCCACTTCGGTAAATAATTGTTAACTATTACTATTACTATTGTTATTTTTATTGTTATCGGTATTACCACTGATGCCAACAACCACATAGTTCAATTCTGGCCATTTTTTGGCATGCTTGTTTTCAGTAACTGAAATTGTGCAGTCAATGATTGGATGACGTTTTCGGCCAGTGGGTCTGGGGGGAGGGGGGGGGGGGTTAGAACTGTAGATCTCTGCTTCCGAAGGCTTCTTGGCTTGTGGTTATGGGCCTGTGGATCTCTGGCAAAGGTGTTTTAAAACAATGGAGACAACATGGACTTCCAAGAAACGCCAGCAAGGGCGTTGTTGTTACCAGCCAAAAGTAGGCGGTTTCTCTGAGCTTTTTTGGAGGTAAAATATTTGCGTCTCTTCATGCGTATAGACAGAACAGTCAACCCTACTGTGAATGAATGCCTTTAGGACCTCATCGAGTCTTTAATTGTGTGTATACGTGTGTTGGGGGAGAGGGGGGGGGGGGGGGCATACAAGAGGTCAGCAGTGTTTCCTAGACGAACATTTCTTCTCATACCGACTGAATTATAAGGTAATTTGGCCACCGTGGAGAGCTGACCTTTCGAGCATTACCCCTTTGCTTGCTCTATATTCGTTTCCACTCTTCTGTCGACGCAGCACCACAGTTTCTTCGTTTTTAAACTGTACCCCTTGTCTAGGCACAGGCTCTTTCCTGGGTTAACACCTGCTCAAATTGCGGACCTCTTAGATTTCGTATTGAGATCTACATACTTTCAGTATAATGTATCGATTTACGAACAACGAGAAGGCGCAGCAATGGGGAGCCCGGTTTCCACGATTATTGCTAATCGCTACATGGAGATCTAGATCATGGAAACCTAAGATCTGGAAGCGCTATGTGCACGATACGATACCTTCACCATCTTGGACTGAGACAGAGTTGACAGCTGTCAACAACACCGTAACAGTCAACAACCGACCATCCGTTTCACTATGAAACCGAAAATGAAGGCAAAATCGCCTTTCTCGACCTGTCAGTTTCAAAAGAACCAGACGGCCGCGGCCTTACCACTAGCGTTCACAGCAAGCCAACTCACACTGATCAATACTTAGCGTATGATTCACACCACCCTCAATCAGTAAAACGCGGTATTGTGAAGTGTCTGTACGAAACGTCTCTTGACCACACCTTCAGTAAATCTCTGAGGGGAAGAAGCATCTGTTTATCTGTATTGGTCTCTAACGGATATCTCTCCTCCTTTGTGCAGAAGGTCACTAAGGCAAGAACAGCCACCAGGAAAGAGGCCGTGACAGAGTTCAAATCCACCGCCGTTTTACCCTACGTACAGGGAGAATCGGAGCCTCTTCGCCGCTGCCAAAGAACTGAAAAAGGCATTCGCACCGTCTTCAGATTTGAAACAACGACTAGGTCAAATTTAGTGCGACCTAAGGACACCATCAATCCGGCTAAATTAGATGGCGTGCTTCATACGATTCCCTGCGAATGCGGTAAAGTCTACATCGAAGAACCAGGGAAATATATGCATGAGAGAATCAAAGAGCAGGACATTGATAAACGACTCGCCCGTGCCCAGACCTCCGCCTGCGAGACCGGCCATTATCCGCTTTGAAACGAGGTAAAGTTTATTGATCGCGACTCTCATTGGTACACCCGTAGGGTAGGACTTCACCCTAACAACATCAACATAGATAGCGGAAGTGAAATTCCCGAGGGGGTGAATGCCCACAATCAAGAAACACGACAGGAGAGTGGTGCAACAACGTACCGCTTAGGGAGCAACTTACTGGAAAAGTGAGGATCAAAATGCACCAATCACAGCCGACCATCGTAACATAAATGGCACCGCGTAACCAGTCGACCTCATCGCCTGATGAAGACTAGCAGTAAGCAGTCGAAACGTCGATTTTTTTGAGATTTATATCTCAAACTGACTACATCGTGAGACAAACGATAAAACAATTAATGTTGTAAAACTTATTTCATTTCAATTGCAGTATTTTATACTAGTTTATACGAATCCTTGGCGTCCTGAGCTTCCTGTATGCATGGGGTTCATGGATTTCTTCAGTTCGTTAATTTTCGTTGGGCGTAATCTTCATTCAAATACATGCCTTTCTATTCATGTTTTTGTGAAACGTTTGCCGTGTCACTTGCATCACTCACGTTTTATGGTTCTGCCTTCCTTCTAATTCAAAGACTTGAAATAATAATCCAGTTATGATATTCCAGTGCATCATAATCGTGGAGTTAATTCCCACAGACAAACCTAAAGGCGTCACTATCTCCACAAATGCAACTCGAAATACTGCTAAACAAGGACAGAATGTGGCTCTAACCTGTGATGTGTCAGAAGCCAAACCAGCCGTATCAGAGTACAGGTTTTACCTCAATGGTAGTATCCTTACTCCAGTAACAAACGGAAACACGTTTATCATCCAAGATGTAAAAAGATCTCAACACTTTGGTAAATACAAGTGTGTGGCTCACAACGATGCTGGAGATGGACAGAGTGATCAAGTTGTTCTCAATATAACTGGTAAGTCACTGTTAAGGGATTTCCAAACATATTGAAAGGACTTCAATTGGCCGGAATGCGATAATACTATTCTATCTTAGCCTTGTAAACAAATATTGGACAAATACAGAATCTTGGCTCTATTTAAACATAAAAACTTAGTATATCCTCCAAAAAAGTGCAATCTTGCTCTTTCATTTTGGGTTGGCTCATTACCCCCATTCTTTTTCCGTTAAAAGGTTTGGCGTCTTTATGGTGCAGTCATGTGAGTACCTAGACAAGTATCCTTAAGGTTTTACACAATTAGGCAGATTAGAAATCGATCATTAAATGTGACCAAACTTGTAGGAATAAAATAGTCAGGGAGTTAGAACTTATACAGACAATTTGTGTACCTCACGAAACTTTTTAACCGACAGAAAATAGTTTTATAAAACTTCATTACGTTTATGGTATTTGTAGCTATGCTTGATGATTAACAGCCTTTCGGTACTTTTTAATCGTTGTTATTAATACTTAAATTTCAGTTCCAGTAGAGATTCAGTGGGTAACAGGAAACTTAACAGTTAACGAAACAAATCCCATCAACTTAAGATGTGACACCACTGGTTACCCTTCACCAGTTGTCACGTGGAAAAAAGTCGGAGGGCAAACATATCAAGGAAGCCTGATTCACATTGGAAGCAGTACAAAGGTGAACAGTGGGATGTATGTCTGTGAAGCAGATAATGGTGAAGGAAAAGTAGAAATGAAAACGTTCGTCACGGTGCAATGTAAGTAAAATGGAATTCAAAAGACAAGTGTCATTTCATGTCATTCCACTGCCACTCCGAAATAAACTGCAAGCCATGTGTGCAGTCTGCAGTTGCAACTAATTGCGCATGCTCTATGTGATTGTAGAACATCTGAATCAGTAAATTAGAAATTTGATACTTTTGCAGACACATTATCTTTATTTAATTCACAGTTCTGTTTGGCGGTAACGGTACTTTCATCTAACTCAGTTGTTTCTGATTAATCGGCTCCCACTTGATTTAAATCGAACCCGAAGCTTTTGTTGTAATACAACAGTTTTCTTTTGGACGTCACCAATTTTTGGCCAAGGTGGCACAAAATTCAGCATTTTGCAGGGATGCCTCAGTGGTGACAGCACTTGACTCCCGTTCGGGTCGGGGCGGAATGTAAATTGTTTTCATTAATTTTATTTAGACACTGTCCCCTGTAAATTGGCTCAATGACTCAAAATTGTCATGTTAAGGTTTTGTTCAATGGCGCAATCATTGTAACACGATGTCAGATATCAACTTAAAGCTTGCATTTAACTTATTTTTTTATTTTTTATTTTTTTGGCTTCTAACAGTCGCTCAAGATGTAATTTTAATGATCACATTTTATGCTTGTAAATGTGCTATATAACATTTATTAATAAAATCTAATAAGTAAGAGATAAATACCGAGAACGGAGGTATTAATCCATATACATGGATGTATATGGATTAATACCGACGTTCGAGATATTTATCTGACTTATTTCATGAAATTATTCCTTTGTTCAAGGGGACAAACGCCGGCTAATTAGTACCGTCACACTTAGGTGAGAAACGGAGAACAATAGAAGCAACCTGATGTGTGCGTTTCTCGCAGTACTGCTAATGTAAATGAGGGATTTATCTGTATAAATCCCTCGTTTCAGTTAGTTTAATATTCATGAAGGATGTAAGTTAAAAAAAGGATGTTGAATAGCAAAAGAAAATGTGTGATTCATGAAATAACAGCTGTTTGTGTGAAAGTTGCTTTTATTATGATCCTCAAACTTGACTTGATCCTCCGCAACCTTTTATATCACTTTCCTTAATCGTTTACTACTTTAGGGACATTGCACGCCTTTGTAAGCATCATTGTATCGATATCAAGCTTCAGAGGGTACCTATTTTAAATCGTATCACGTAAAGATGTCTTTTTATATGAGATGTTTATGAGACTTGCGATTTTATATGGCGTTGAGTAACATCACGATATTTCCAGGTGGTTTTATTCACTGTAGCTAGAAAGAGAAATCAGTACTGGATGTCTGCCACCAAATTTTCCTTTACCTTAGGTATAAACTTAGGGCTTGCATTTGATGGACTCCATAATGGCTCTAAACATTGCGCAAGATATAACTTCAATGGTGAAACAATGCTTTTTCAATAAACATGTACTTGCCAAGAGCAATTACTAACATCCGATCAAAGCTGTTGATGTGATATTATTATTAGTATGATTGTCGAACCCCACCATCGTCCACATCAGTAAGCCTCTATCTTTTTTAAAGTGAAGACGTTAGCGTTATTTCCAGATGATTATTGTGTAAACTTAATCAGATATGACTTAATTTTAACAGTTAAATTACACGTAAGTTCATCCTTTCTTAGCTTATCATTACAATAAGTACTTTGATCAATAGACCAAGCTACCATAACAAGTACCAAGGCCTCAGAAACCCAGTCTTGGATTGGACAGACAGTTCGGTTTGAGTGTGTGGCAGATGGTGTTCCTTTGCCAACCATCACCTGGAAAACACCGGACGGGAGTGAAATAAAGAAAGATCGAACGACGCACAACATAGAGAATTTCCTGATGGAAAATGACCAAGATTTTGGAAATTATACCTGCGAGGCTGAAAATGGCGTCGGTGTTATGGCTACAAGCACAATAAAAGTGAACCAAATAAGTAAGTAGCTCTTACATTGATTTCGTCTTAAGTTTCGCGTCTTTAGAGCCGCGCATGGACTAGCGGGAGTGCTATTGTTTCCTAAGAAAGAAAATCTTATCCCGTGCTGTTTCCGTGCAAACAGGATTATGTATGCTACCGGGGAACCGTAAGGGAAAACGTAGCAAAAATGCAGGGTGGAAGGGAGGGAGGTGGGTTAATTAGTCTGCGATTTACTAGCATCTTACATGTATCAAGGGGGAGTTCTAGTTAATAACTTTATGAGTGAAGACCAGATACCAGCGCTGATGAGTCAATTGGTTTGAACACAGACTTTATCATGAGTAGTGCAGGCAGCATACTGTAATGCGGCCTGCTTCTCCCATCAACGATATTCAAGGATTTATGACGTGCATCAGGATACTCAAAAAAAAAAAAAACTCTTAGTGCTGAATAATCGACCCTTTACTAAAATAAAGATGATGGAAACGATTGGTTAATCCCATGACAAATTGAGTAAAGTAGTCTTAGCCTTTAGTTGAAGTTGAAGAACGAAATAATAAGAGAAATCACTCATAATCTGATATTATTTTCTGGATGTACTTGTTTTGTGCGCTTGTGTGTCATACTTCTGATTCGATATGAGTGCATTTTGAATTTTGCGCATTTGGTAAGCCTTCTTGCTCATTTTTGTTAATTTTTTTTTTCCGTCAGTGATAGTTACTTTGTAACAGCAGTTTCGTTTTGAGCATGTTCATGTTTTTGCTTTTCTTCCTTTTACTGAATAAAGGCAAATGCCATGAATACAGCTGCCATGATTGATTCGTTTTCAACTATTACAGAGGCACCAGGCTCACCGAGCATCATAGTGGAGATTGAAGCTACTTCACTGACAGTAAGATGGACTGCACCAGATTATGATGGAGGGAGTCCTATCACAGGATACCAAGCGGTCATACTACAGAGTGGAAAAGTGATAGAGAATAAAACCCTTGGCGCTGGTGTACGAATGTCTTCTTTCGTTAGCCTAAAGAGAAGCACAAACTATACCTTCAGAGTCTCTGCCAGGAATAAGGTGTTTGAGGGAGATGCTAGTGAACTGAAAGTCAAGACAGAGTATGAAGGTTAGTATATATCCGAAAAGGCGTTAACGTCAGTCATTGGTAGTGAGAGTTGAGATTTTTAATTTGCCGCGTCTTGATTTATATTTGTCCTTCTGACGCTAGTTTATCGTCTTTGTACAACTTAAAACATACTCATTGTTATATCACTGCTTGCGTTTCAAATGTTCTCAACAAATTCCAAATAAATGTAAAACGTTATCACAAGAAAATGAGGGCGTCCATTCCGCACTATAACAAGCTTAAGTTGTCGTAAATTTAGCAAATACGGTCACACTCTTCTCCCCAGACATGTATAACAGTAACGTTGACCTTGTTTGAACAAAAGTAATAGTCAGAAAAAATAGGATTATAAATGTAAAGCGTAAGCTTTTCTCTATTTGAACAAAAAAAGCTTTGAAACGAGGGCATTTAGCAATTGTTGTGTTGATACGGTAAAGTAGTAAAACTCTTAAACTAAAGAAGGTTTGTTATACAACTATTTTGTAAACGATCGCTCCTAGGAGGAAAAGGTTTCTCTCACGAGATAACAGTGCCAGCGCATTTTCCAAATTTAGTCAAACTCGGCATGTCCCCAAAACTTCATTCCGTCCTGTTGTTTTCCAGTATATACAGAGACTGTATAAACAACATTCTTGTGGCAAGTGATTTTCTAAATCACGTGAACTAGATATAATAAGTGGTACTCGTATTCAGTCTCGCACTCGTAGTCAAAATTCTCCTTCAAATGCATCATTTGGCAGCAGATTATTTGAACTTGCATGCGCACAAGAGATTTTAATGGAGTGTCATGGTTGAGACATTTGCCGTCCTGTATCGATTTATTTATTTATTTATTTATTTATTTATTAGGACCTCCAGCTAACGTAGAAATGATAGACTTGCCTACAGAAACGGAGAAGACTGAAGTAACCTTGACGTGGAATGAGCCACGGGACAATGGAGCACCTATTACGAAGTACACTGTGTACCAACGAAATGGTATTGATGGTTTACCCCGAGGTTGGATCAAAATAAAAGAAAAAACAAATCTGTTGGATCGTAAATTCGTTGTTCAGAAGCTGGAGAAAGACAAGGTGTACGAATTTGCGGTGACGGCTACAAACAAGCATGGCGAGAGTTTGATAACAGAGAAGAGCATGACGAAAATTAAGGTTTTGGGAGGTAAATACTGTAGAATTTGCTGTTGGTAAATTGTAGAAATCTTAATCTTAGCGTATGCGCTGTTGGTCAAATTAAAAACCTATTCAATTCATCTCATGAATGAGAGACGATAGCAGTCATGTACACGACTTACGAACCAACAAAAAATTTTGAAGAGGATTCCAGCCCATAACCTTGATACCCCAGTTAGTAGAGCAGCTAAAACTTTAGTTTTAGTTAGTTAAACTTTACTTAATCGAACAGTTAGAGAAAATCAGTTTTCCATTAATGTTCACAACTAATTGCGCTGTACCCCTAACCATGGTATTTGATACAACCCAAGAAATCTGATGGCAAACAGAGTGGCTTTTTTTTTTGTTTATTTATTATTTTAATTACGAGGGAAAACCTCCTTTAATCTGCGCCCGACGTCTTCCTGTCTATACTTCAACACTTCGCCTTATTATTACATGCGCTAATATAGTCGGGTAGAATCGGTTAGTGTAAGAAGAAGATGGAGTCGCTCTCTGGATGTTCAATCCGATACAACATTGGGTGTGGCTGGACAGGCCAATACGGGAGAGGGAGGCCTTACTTCACTGAGTGTAAAAGCCGGATGGCGCAAGCATAAGCACAGACACAAGGGGAATAAAACGAAAAGCAATCACAACTAGCACATTCATTTTCAAGGTGGCGGCTAGGACCGCCGTTCTTAGTTATCGCGCATTGTATGAGAAGTCCTGTCCGAAAAGACAAGTCCCCAATAAAGACAAACTGATAAAAAAAAGCCTTACTCTGAATGATGTCGCTTTAATTGTCGGTTTAACCACTGACGGGTAGCAGTCTTGCAAGATTCAATGAATTAAAAAGAACTTTTTGTAATATTCGATGTACTTTGCTTGACAGTTTAGGATCTTGAATTTCATGATATTTCGCCTCGTCATCCGCTATTTTGGATTCCAATTTTTTGGCGCGAAAAATTTATGAAACTGCGCCTACGTATGTTACTGTACTGCGCTGTACTTGTAAGCCAGCCTTAACGTCTTGCTACTCTCAAGAAAAACAACTGTCTGCCGAGCAGTTATATTTCTGAGCTCTTCCTATCAGAACGTTCTTACTGAACAGCCTAAAAACTCGAAGGTGGTAAGTTTGGTGAATCCTTGCTTCGAAGAATTCGTTGGCTTACTTGTGGGATAGAGTTTCCATATCCACTATTGTCAATAGGTTCACGGCTTTCCATTGTATGTGTAGGTCCTTCATTTGGGAACTTTGCAACATTTTCTGTTAAGAAATAAAAATGAAGTGCCCCTAAAATTCTTAAAAAAAAAAAAATAATTACAATGGTGTCATTTCTTCGTCTTACAGATATCCCAGAACCTGTAGTTATTACAGAGGCTTTAAATGAGGATGCCAAAATAACCCTCAAATGGCAAAAACCGGAAGAAAATGGAGCAGCCATTATACTGTATTCCAAATACCAAAGAATCGCAGGTGAAGAACAGTGGACAAACCGTGAAAACATAACTGATACCAGCGAACGTTCGCACGTGTTTAACGTAAGAAAAGGCGAGAAGTATGAATTTGTGATGACGGCGACCAACAACTACGGTGAAAGCGAGAAGACTAACGTGCAGGAGGTCGAGGTGTTAGCCGGTAAGCATGACTTTTCTTCTTTTGGCGAATCGTCTTACCCTAGGGAACGAAAGAACGGTAGAGGCTTTTTCTTGAATCAACAGCAGTCAGGCGAGAAGTATGAATTTCGGATGACGACGGCAAAAAGGTATGGCAAAGTTTAAGGTTACCCGGTACCTTCAGAGGTGTCTTTAGAGGTGTCTCGCGTCCAAGCGATGTAGCGCGTCCGGTTTAAACTGTAGATACCTGAACCCTTAAACCAAATTAAAGCTTATAGAGCTGGCTATCCAACTAAACCAAGAATTTTGAAATAAAATGAATTGCGGAATTTTTAGCGCTGTTTTTTAGAATAAATTTATTTCACTTGGAGGAGCCACTTCAAAGAGCAAAAACTCAAAAGGAATTTGTTCGTTTGCCTTCAAATTTGGACAATAGCTAGTTTAACATATAAACAACAAAAACGTGTCTGCGAATTTTTTATTTCGAAATATTTTTTCTCCAAGAGCGATTTTCGTATGATAACTCCACATTTTTTAAAACCTATTTCGAAAATGTTCTGCAACTTTTCACTGGAATTGAATATGCCAAAACGCAGACACGTTTTTTTAGCGCTTTGGGTCCGGAAACTGAGGAGCAAATTAAATTAGCGAAAAACAAAATTCGCTTTGACTTGTAGCTTTCGAAAGGTGATTCGGACGCTCGCATTTAGAGGTCGTGAAAAATTCGACAATTCATTTTATTTCAAAATTCATGGTATAGTTTGATAGCCAGCTCTATAAGCTTTACTTTGATATAGGGGTTTGTGTATCTATAGTTTAAACCGGACGCGCTACACTGCTTGGACCCGGGACACCTTTGAAGGTCCCGGGTAACCTTAAAGCAGAAAGACCACATCAATACGGTTGACTTCATGGAAGGTAGGTTACTTAAGAGATGTAAGTGTTTGTTTGCCGTAGGTTTTATAGGAGCTTTTCTTTGAGATTTTTAATTCAGATACTTCAATTTAGGTAAATTGGAGTAAGGGAAGGGATACGAATTTGTAGTGATCGCAAAAATGAAAACCACGAAAGCCTAAAAGATACGTCAAGGAAAAACGAAAGTCACGTTTCTTATTTGGCTACATAATGTAACGTAATGCATAGTTTCCTTGACTTTATTATTGCCTTGAAAAAAAAGGTAGATTTTATTTCGACCAAATAAAAGCTTTTATGTATCCCTCCCGGGTGTCTTCTCCATTAAGTTTTTTCACTGGGGACAGGGGTGAGTTGGTTGTGAGACAATGGCCCAGGTTCTTCGTTTGAACTTTGGATCTTTACCAAAAGAGATCACCGCGATATGATTATCACGAGACTGTCAGGACAATAACCTTTTCGCAAGATCACGAGGCTTTTGGGCAAATGTTCACTCACAGTAAAAATACTTAGCCTCGCTTGCATAGTTAAGCAAAGACCCTTTCTAAGAGGGCGTATCCATTAGCTCGCCTTCTCCGTCTGTAAGCCTTAAACTTCAGATTTCAGGAAAATCAAGCAACCAACCCGCCCCCATCCCCGTTTTCTGCCTGTGTAATTATTATATTTAATTTTCTAGCTTACCTTTTTTTCTGGCCCTCGCTTGTGTAATTATTGTATTTAATTTTCTAGCTTACCTTTTTTTCTGGCCCTCGCCTTAGTTTAAGTTTTTTTACTTTTCGATCAAAAGTGGCCATGAACAATGGCCAAATTTTTATCCCAAAACGAAGTGAGTTTGTTGGTTATGTTATTAAGGTTTTTCTGAAGCGCTCTAGCAAACAAGCTTGGCTGTTGGCAATCAAAATTGATCTCTTTAAATGTTGCTCGCAATATCGCAGAGAGGAAACATAAAACAAAAAACAAAAACAAAAGTGCGATTTCAATTTTGTTATAATCAAAAGGTTGCTGATGAGAAAGAAAACCTCTCTAACTAAAGATTTTTAATCCTTAATGAACACCCTAAGCTAACCATTAAATGTTTGTCTAATGATCCTTTTTATTCCTCCAAAATAAACTTTCTCTAACACGCCACTATCTGAATCTCTTCTCAGCGACTACTAAGCCACCCGAGAATCAAAAAGGTGAGAGGAGCAAAGTTTCTTTTATATTTTGACAACATATAAATCTATTTACTGATCGGTAATACCGTTCAACGGTTAAATAGCAGTTAGTTAGTTAGTTAGTTAGTTAGTTAGTTAGTTAGTTAGTTAGTTAGTTAGTTAAATCCCAGTAGTAGCCACTTTCAAAAAACATGAAATTTCCAAAAAAGCACTATTGTGCTAATTCGGGACGCTATAAATCAGTGAAATAAATATACAAACTGAACATAACATGTTAAAAATCTCGACTAGTGGGAGCAAACCAGTTGGTAATTTACAAAGCGTGGCCTTGTATTTAAAGACGGGGCTACCGTAAAACAAATGTAAAAGACACTTATATGAGTAACATGCACCTTACGAGCAAGCTGGCTAGCATTGCTGCAAAAGAGAAATACAAAAATTGTTCTATCTTCCAGGTTCTTGTGGTATTGTACATGTTGTTTACATCTCTGCTATCATATTGTTGGTGATAGCAATTGTTTTTCTGCTCGCTTTGGACTGGAGGATGCGCCGTCGGCCTTGCCCAAGATGCAGGGATCTTATTGCTATGGTAAGTGATGCAATACAGTGATCCAACGACATCCGCATTGTACACTTGTCAGAAGTTACTACTGCTGTTTATAGTATATAAAAAGTACAGATAACGGTTCGTTTTGTTTTTGCATAAAGTGTAGTTTAAAATCAAGCATGCTGCATGCGTTCGAACAGTTTAGGTCAATACTTCCAGCCAAGCTGTATTACACGAGGTATCGGGTCAATTTTATTCATTTAAGTATTGTAATTTGCTTTTGTTCACTTTCTTATTAAACTTTCAATCGTTTCTAAATTATTGTAGGTTTCGAAGACATTCAAATTGTGAATCAATTGGCTCAATTGTCACCTTGAGCTCAAGCTCAAGTGTCTTAAAGAGCGGCTGCCTTCTTTTAGCCACGCAAAGTAACGTATAACGATATGCAGATATACGTTATGTACGTTTGTAACAACGCACAACTTCGGGCTCAGCTCTTGTTAACCTCCTACCCCGTAGTATTCAAAACACCGAGCCACTTTCTTCTTTCAAAGCTTTAATTAATGCCTACAATTTTTAAATTTTATAGACAGTAGGTTCTTACATGCTTGTTGATATTTTATACTTTTTAAATTATTGCTTGTATCTTTAAATTTATGTCTTGTATTTTTAAATTCTATTCAATTATTACGATATCTTGTATTTTTAATTATTATATTTTTACTCCAGGGCCCTTCGATGCTGAATGGGCCACCCGGGAAAAATTAAGTTTCCCTTAGGCTACCTAACTTCTTTAGTTCCACTTCTAATAAATCTTTCGTCATTGGAACAAATGTTAAAATAATTGAGGCCGCAGAATGTTCAATTTTACTTGGTTTAATACCTCTATCCTTACCCTGACTCATTCCTTAGTGATTAGAATATTAATATTATTCCGTTGCAAGCATGGAATTACCAACCGTTAGCATTTCTGGAATGTACATTTGAGGTCGTTCACCGCCGGAACACATTGAACTTGCTTCTATCTTTATTGTTTATTTCTTTTCATGTTAATAAATATTTTGCTGACCGTTTCCCACTAGAATCCAGTAGCTACGCAGGAAAAAGAGGATACACAACGCTCAAACGGGGAGCGGGTAAATGAGCCACCGACTTACGCAACACCAGTAGTCTCCACCGCTGGAGACTATATGCCACTTCATCCTTCAAGAAGGAGCTGGGAAATCAGTCGGGAGCAAGTAACGGTCATCAAGGTTATTGGCAAAGGAGCATTTTCGCAGGTTGCTCAAGCAACAGTAAGAGACATGCGCGGTAGACAGGAAAACATAACAGTTGCTGTGAAAATGCTGAAAGGTGGGTTTTAATTAAAAAATGAAATGTGTAATTTCATTACCTTGTCATGACAAAAATTTAATAAAGGGCGCCGGACTTGAAATCCGGAGGTCCCGGGTTCAAGTCCTGCCTCGGCCACGCTTGTAAATAGCCAGCTGGTTTGCCTCCTGCCAGTTGGGATTTTTAACATGTTATGTTAGATTTGATTATTATTTGTTTCCCGCTATTTCTGAGTGGAATGCCTGTAACTAGCTTTGGGTAGCTAAGTGCATTTCCACTATGAACAAAGCATTTACATTTTTTTTTACATTTTACATAAAGAAATAATGATGGAATAAGGGATGAAGAATATTTCAAAAAGGCTACTGAATGTTATATTTGTAATAAACCTTTTACGCCGAATGATATTAGTTGTCATGTTAGCATCACCTAAAGCCCTCACAAATAGGAGTCGCATTGCTAGTTTGGAATTTTCGATTGATGAGGTTACATCTGGTCGCCAAGATGTACTCGCATATCGACGGAAGTTAAGTGCAAGTACTTTTTAACCATTCTAATAGAGCTTTCTGCGATCGCACGTACCAAGGAACCAACACTATGACCACCTTAATCGTAAGTAAAGTTCGGTGGACTTGAGTCGACTTGAGTGGAAACGTAGGAAAACGTAAGCTATTGTTTATAAAGACACACAAGTCCTGGCGAAACTGATTAAATACTGTTGAACATGATGGGGCATTTTTCAATACAGCATTCTTTGGAGGTTTTCTGCACTCTTACAATTTCATGGTGTGTGGATAATGGAGAGGCTTTTATGAGAACGTTTTCATTACAACTTCCATGGAAATGGTTGCCTTTTTCCTTCCCTGCAGAAGATGCTCCTGATTCAGACAGAAAGGACTTACTCTCAGAACTTGAATTGATGAAAAAGCTGAAACCTCATCCACACGTGATCAAGCTCATTGGATGTGTCACGCAGAATGGTAAATGAACACTGCGACATTAACTTACTCAGGTTTAGAAAATGTATTCGTTATCGTCATAGTATTGTCGTACACGATAATACTACCCCATTCGTTAAACAAAGAAATTACTGAACAGAGCTGCAGTTTGGCAGTATTTTGAGCGTAGCAGCGATCTACGATATTTTTGGTTAAGCACTGATTTGAAAACGTTTCATTTATTGTGATGAGTAACTCTAAAATAAGTAAAGTTACAATATTCAGCGGGTATTCCTCATTGGTGTAGTGGTTATGGTGCCAGGGTTGGAAGGATACACTATTCTGATTTCTTCGATCCGAACATTTTTTTAAAGTAATTTCCACCGACACTGCACGCAGATACATCGTTTCTTTTAGATAATCCATCGGGACTTAGCGGCGAGAAATATTCTTGTTGGAGAGGGAGAGGTGTGTAAGGTTACAGATTTTGGGATGGCAAGGAATGCAAACCAGGATGACATTTACACCAGAAAGAGTCGGGTAAGAGTACAAATAAGATTGAGATTGAAATGTTCAATCCTAACTAGGTCTCAAAGAGCAGAAGGCATTGAGCAAAAATTTACTGAATCTCCGGCATAGAATTGAATGGAGCAGAAATTTTCCAGCTATTGCTTTTGATAATGATTGACCAGCCTCTAGATCTTCTCTTTTTTTGGAAAATTGAAAATACCGGAAATCTTCTGATCTTTTTTCTAGTTCCAGGTTAGCCGGAAAAAGTGCTCAATTTATAGCCGTCAATTGACGAGTAAAGGACAGGGACTTTCATTGATTTAAGAGTTACGGTATGCTGTTTTAAATATATTTGATGTTATGTTGTTCTGATATTTTTATGGTGGTAATTTTTTTTCATAGGGCCGACTGCCTGTAAAGTGGACTGCGTATGAAGCCTTGTTATATGGAACATACACCACCCAAAGTGACGTGTAAGTACTTCAACTGAAACTGAACGATTTTGGCTTTCTGATATAGCGATTGTCTTTGTGACGTGTTGAAATAAAATTCGCCTTTGGCCACACAGCTTTCGTCTTCCTAAGAGAATAGTTTCCATAGCTTCCGCAGGACACAATCTTTTTCAATTGTTTCTTCCTTGCTTGCTTGCTTGCTTCCTTCCTTCCAGTCTAACTTTTTTTTTAAACTTTGTTCAGCCGTTATTGATTGATTGGTTGATTGATTGATTGATTGATCCTTTTTGCAGGTGGAGTTATGGAATTCTTCTTTATGAAATCCTCACTGTCGGTAAGTTTAATGTTACTTTTCATTTATGTTGCTACGATAATACTACACGAGGAAGAAAGAGCTGATTTCAGTGAAATACACAGATTGAGGGCCAACCAGAAACAACGTCAGCACTATTCTCACTGCATAATTAATTAGCTCATAGCATAAATTTAAGTGATCTCTTCGCATTCCCCCATAATGGCGCATGCTGACTGTGGTGGTAATGTTTTGCGCTCCTGGTGTATAAATGTTATCGCTAAACCTGAAATGGGTCACTTCATATGTGTACTCCGGAACGGCAGTCAGCTTCGTGACCTCCCCACCTCCCCTGGTGGCGGTTGACAAGCAAAGATTGATTATATCCTCGTTGCATACCTATTGCCTCATAAGTCGCGGACTCTTCCCATAACCTTATGCGATGAGGTAATGAGTATGTAGTGAGGATATAGTACTGTTATCATTGTGGGAACAAATTAGCAACTGTAGTACAAACAAATTTAACAACGTCAATAGGCATAATTCAAACCTCTCGTTTTGCCCTGTAGGCGGATCTCCATACCCGAATATAAATGCTCGCCATATCGCCAGAAAAATTCAAGAAGGATACAGAATGCCAAAACCAAGACATGTGGATAGCAAACTGTAAGTAAATGAAATGAAGTTGATATTTCTGTAGTTAGGGTTGTTTCTAAGTTTTGATATTGCTTCCTACAGTCTGCTTGTATTCAATACAGGGTGTTGCCTAGCTCATATCAATGGAAAATTCGTAATAGTTGATAAAGCTTTTGGATTTGTTCGTCATCTTTCTTATCGTTCCTTTTCTCGCCATGCTTTCAGCCCATATAACAAAATGACATATCGAACATTCTCTCATTGGCGTCAGTTCTTCGTGCTTTCACCTGTTAATCGATCATCTGGTTGAAGGACGGATCACACCTACTGATCAGTGATCATGTGTATTCACCTAACATAATTCAAAGGATTCCTTCATTGTATCCAGCAGCGTGTGATGTGGGTTAGACAACGAGGATAGGATTTCAACTTTTTTTATCGCGGAGCCTCTATCGTGTTGGAAAGAGAGCATGCGCAAAACCAGCAACGCTATGAAGTTTAATAAAATCCATTTCCCATCTCTAACTAAGTTTCGAAGATTCAGTTGACCGACCCACGTTTGATGAACTTAGGAAGACCATGAAAGATATGGGGAAAAAACACAAGGTAAGGGAATACTATTAAAGATTATCAAATTTAATTAAAAAAGGGAAGAGGGGGGAGTGGTGGACCGAATTCATATAAAATTAAGCTTGCGCCGGAAAAACACCGAGATGCTACTCGCTTTTTGATTAGCCTGCGAACGCAGAAAATGAAGCGAAAGATTACAAATAATGTTACTAACGTATGGAGTATTTTCCTTTTTACAGACGTACGTCAACCTCAGTGAGTACGACAACAGGCTGTACGTGAACCTCAGTGATCTGACAGCAGAGTAGAGCTAATGGGAGAGATAAGCAGTTTAAAGGAACAAAAACTGTCGTTTAAATAACACTTCTTCTTTTTCGAAAAAGAATTTGTAGTTTTTGTTGCTGCCAACAATTCAACAAAAAAATGGAGTTTAAAATAACGCTGACGGCTAGATTGAAAACTGAATGTTAAGTTCATAACTCGTGGCTAAATAGCTCAGTTGCATCAGTTACAACAAGTATAAACGAGTCAGTTTTATTCGCAGTTGTTCGCTCAGCAAGCCAAGTGAATCGGTACGTTTCTTAATGTTTATAGGGGAAGTATCATGGGGTTTTTTGGTATCTTTTGTTAAAAATGCTGAAATAAGACCTTCACTTAGCTACAAAATAATTCTAGAACAACGAGAGGAAAGAGATCAACTCAATTCTTGAAAGGAACAATTCGTGATCTGTTCTAGCGCATTTTGGAAACAAAAAATGCGAGAACTTGCAAAACATTAGCCTAATGTTCTTCAAGTTTCAATCCACTCCAACCTACTCTGTCTCTGGCCAGAGGCACTAATCAACAACTTATTGCACTGGGGTGATAATTTATAACAAAACTAGACAATTATTTTTTGTTTCAGTTAACAAACAAACAAACATTTTTTGGGGTTCTGAAATGACATCGAATTCGCGTGATATTTCCCCTTTAACCCTCTTGCCGTAGACCATGAATTAGATGCATCTGAGCTATTAAGTTGAGAGTTGAAGGAGAGTTAATTCACTTTTGGGTTTTGGTGACTTTGAAGAATTTCTGGATCCGTATTGCAGAATGTTACTTATATTATCTTTTTCTTAAATACGGTGGGAAAATAGATTACTTCAAATAGGCAAAGATCAGAAACTAGCAAAAACAAACAGAAAAAAGATAGAAAACAACGCTGCTGTAAACGAAGATTTATATATGACAGTTAAATAAAGGATACAGTTTACTTCTATAAATGAATACTTTTATGATAAATTAAAGAACGTGATTTTGACAGCCTTTCTTTTTGTTTTATGCTTTTGATTCTTCTGTTTGACCTAGAAAAAAAAAAAAAACGTGAAACACACTTTGGCACAGTTATTGTACTACCGACACTACCGACTTGCATGCTACAAGACCACTCATCAAATCCTCTGTTGCGAAATCGACTATAATAAATTATAATTACTTTTCATGCGGTTTCATGACTGCAATGTTGCTTTTTCCGCAGGCAAGTATGTTTGCTTACATTTCCTTTGTCGATGTCTGTTAATTTATAGTCGATTTGGCAACAGGAGATTTGGTGAGTGGTCTTGTAATATGCAAGTTATACGAGTGTGCAAGGAATCCGTTCGAAGCGGTGGAACCAGTGCCGATAAAAAGTTGAAGATCCATCCCTGGCCCTACCAATTGTGCTTCTTCTTTTAGCCCTATTGAAGTCCGCCCTTGAGTCCCCCTCTGAAAGCCGTCAGCTTGCGTGAAATGAAATAGGGATCATAGTCCTGTTTTCCGAAAAGTGACAAACGACCTGTGATTGGTCCGCCTCCGTGAACGGAAGTGAGTTCTCATTGAAGCAGACGTTCGTAGAGGAGGAATGCGTGAACGCGTGACGGGCCCAAAGAGCGTCTGCGTAGGAGGCTAAGTAGATCGTTTACTCGACTAAGAAATGAAGTGGAATTTGGGTTCTTATGAAAGAAGCCTAGCGTGTCAGTATTTGCCCATATCTTATTCAGGGCTGATGCATTCTAACGTCAACAGAGTAGTGGAAACTATTCAATATAATGACCGAACGCCTGATAGCTAGTGGTTAATTCTTATAATATCAACCAATTCTGGAACATAAAATATATTATAGCAGTACACCAGGAACATTTTCTTACACTGTGCTCATCACAAGGTTAACTGAGGTCAAACACAACTCCGCCAGCATTTCCATTATTATTGTCTTTCAAAAGTCTGTCAATTTGGATATGCAAATGAAGCTCGGATAAAATATGGACGCCAATGTTTACGCCAGCGTGATATCACTTGAAGCTCGAACTTCCGTTTCATGAAGTCACGTGCAATTAGAGTTCGAAAGTGCCACGGCGACCATTTTAACTCCTTCTTAATTTTGTTACATATATCGTGGTGGCATTCATTCACGAAAACATAACGACGCTCTGCCTACAACTTAACTGTGATAAGATGCATTTTGGGAAGCAACTTGGAATCGCTTCAGTCTGCGGTTTCATGACTGCAATGTTGCTATTTCCGCAGGCAGGTATGTTTGCTTACACTTTCGTTGTCGATGTTTGTTAATTTGTAGTCGATTTGATAAAAAGGGATTTGAGGAGTGATCTTGTAAAATGCAAGTTGCATTTGACCAGCTTGAACGTCGATTAACTGTACAAGTTAGGGATTAATGTCAACAATTCAATTTGTACTGAGCTTTGTAAAGATGATGATTACAGATTGCTTCTGGGTGTAAAAACGTGTTTGATCAGGAAGACACGGCACAGTTGATAAGTTAGTATAGTTTACGACAGAATAGTAGACCAATGAAACCGTTTCTCTTTTTTTTTTAATTCCCAAGCAAGGCTAAATACATATTGGTATTTAATCGGGCCTTTAAACACACAGAAATGAAATGAACGGATTAACAAGGAAATTTAGTGACTTTCGTTTCAATTTGAGGAAATGTAAATTGAGAACAATTGACAAAATGAATGTCCACCTCTAAGTCAGGTTCAAGGTTTCAGACACGTCTCAGTTTCAGCAAGAGGAGAAGTATTAATGATGACAATTCTTAACAAATGAGAACTTCTTGTTGTTATGCGTGCACCAGTGCGCCTGGCTCTTTATTAAACTCACTGAAGATTCCCTTCAATCGAATAATTCATCTTTTTGTTCGTGAAATGTTCTCTCAAAACTCAAACGTAGCTTTTACGTTTGAATATAAATTTGCTTTATCAATGACTTGACTGGAAGCAACAAAAAAAAAAAAAAAAAAAAAAAAACAGCCACGAAAGCCTCACTCGATTGTACTCAACAGGAGAGATCGGCGATTCGTACTGGTACCTGTTTAAATATGTACAGAAACTCACCCCGCAACAGAAGACTTTTTCCAAATACCGTCGTCGAAATCCAAAGAATCGGATATGATCTGGTACGAAAACAGCCCTCTCGGAGTGAATCAACTTGCATTAATGATGAAAAAATTTTCCCTTGGCGCTGGACTGCCCCACAGAAGTACACTAACCATTCGGTGGGAGCAACTGCCATCACACTATATGGTCAAACGCCAACGTTCCTTCACGCCACATCATGTCTATCCCCGGTCATGCATACGAGAAGAGCATTTCAAGTTTAACTCCAGACCATCTGTAAACCAGTTGAAGAACTGCTCCAACATCCTCTCAAATGCTCTAGTTAGTAAACCAGCGAGTTCATCAGTCTGCGTTCCAGTGACACCAGCTTCGAGTTCGAATTCGTACTCTGCCACAAACGCCAGTGCTATGGCCTTCCCAAATGGCTTTTTCCATGGCTGCACCATTGCAAATGCCAATGTGTATGTTTCGCCGCAAAGTCATTATAATTCTGCTTGAATATTTGCAGTAAATGAACAGTAAAAGTTGTATTTTCATGAATGAGTGTTGAACTTCGTAGGCGTTTTGCTCGATTCAGAATTCTTGTGGTAGTTTTCTCTTGTTGTAATAAGCCAACCAGAAACGCTCATTTTGGGAAATAAACAAATCAGATTGCGAGAAAGTTATAGACAACGCTTGTCTTTCTTTGTGTTACGATCTTGGTCACGCTCTGAAATAATTCCATTTGTTGTGGGCTCACGAGGCGCACACAACATTTTGACCACTGTGATCCCGAATATCGTTGTTGATAAGAGTGCAGACAACGTTAAACCACATTCGATTTGAAAATTATAATTGCGGTAAAAGCGCCATTAATCCTGTTCAGCCTGTATTTCATCGTTCATCATTCCATTTTCACTTATCCCTCACTACCTTCACAAGACAAAGCATCGACATTCAAAGTCATATTGCCATGGAAACATTAGATCATTGTTGCCAGCGCGGGATCTTGGTACCTCCTCTCCAGACGTAATGAGACTAATCCCTAGACCTCCAATTTGGAGGTCAAATCATTTATTGTAAGCCCCCTCCGAAGAAAAACACAGATGAAAGACTTCCAAATTCAGTTATGCCACTACTTAGCTTATAGCGGTCATATTTCTCACTAAGGTAAAAATCAAATAACATCTCAAAACAGTTTTCAAAGCGTATGATTTGACACAAGCCCTGTTCCCTTTTTAATAATTAACCGACCCTTCCTCAAGCAGTTGTGTATGTTGTCTATATTATCGTTCATCCATCGACATCATAATTCCCTTTACATCCCACCCCTCTAACCCTTCCCCCCCCTGAACAGTTATGTTATTGTCGTTCACCCAAAATTGCCACCATAATTCCCTTTACACCCCACCCCTCAAGCCTCAAGCAGTTGTCTTATTGTCGTTCACTCAAAATGGATACATTATTCCCTTTAAACCCTACCCAAACAGTTATGTTATTGTCGTTTAGCTAATATTCACACCATAATTTCCTTTACACCCCACTGCTCTAACCTCCCCTTAAGCAGTTGTCTATATTGTCGTTCACCCAATATTGACACCATAATTCTTTTTACACTCCATTCCCCTAGCCTCACTCAAGCAGCTATGTTTTTGCCGTTTACCCAATATTGACACCATAGTTCCCTTTACATCCCACTCCTCCAACCTCCTCTCCCCCCCCCCCCCCCCTTAGGCAGCTGACGTATTGTGGTTCACCCAAAGTGGACACCATAATTCCCTTTACACCCCACCCCTCTAACGTCCCTCATTAGGAAAAAGATTGATTTTGAGATCATGAAAACGGATTTTACCAGATGTTCTCTCCCGAAGAGCGAGAACCTTTTTAAGACTCTCAAGGAATTTTTTAAGAAATAGAGTACAAAGCGATTAGTTAGTTTTACTGTAATTGGTTTCCGTTAATCCTGTTTCTACTGTATAATTTGTAAATAACTTAATTTGATTTATTTTGTAATTGTAATTAATGTAATTTAAGAAGGAAGAGCCACCCAGTGGATCTGTTAATAAACCATTATTATTATTATTATTATTATTATTATTATTATTATTATTATAATTATTATTATTGTTATTATTATTATTATTATTATTATTATTATTATTATTATTATTATTATTATTATTATTATTATTATTATGTGGGTACGCGATTAGGGAACATACTCGTTTAATTCAGCGACTCAGTGCGTAGCTAGTATTTTGAATTTAAAGAAATAGAGAGAATTGATGCTTCTTTCTATTCAACTGCTTTAGCAATGTTCCTGATTTCATTGTCAACTTTTTTTCCAATCCACTTCGTTCTGGATGTTTGGAAATCGCATGATACACTGTCCCTCGTGGTTTGATATATTACTTTAAGCCTTTAGTTATTTTTCTTTCATTTGCAGTATGTCAGATAAGTTTCACATCCCCTTATGGAGGTACAACTGTGAAAGGAATTGTTGGCTCTTCTGTACAATTTAATTGGAGCTTTTCTGGAGATGTTTCTTTAGTTAAATGGGGACTAACAGGAGGAGCTGGCGCAGGTTTTTTTGATGAAGAACTCTATTCCATAACCAAGTTTGGGTCAGTATCAGTGACATCCCTACCAGCATATACCGGGCGAGTGTCTGGAAACCGTATTGCTGGCAAGGCCATCTTTACTCTAAGTAAACTCGAAACAACTGATACAAGATTTTATGGGTGTCAGATAAGTCCAACAGACCCTGCTGAAACCTCAGTATTTGACAATGTTAAACTAGTTGTTGAAGGTGAGTAAGTACTGTTACTAGTGAAAGATACACTGTGGATTAAATTTTCAACGATTAGTATTATATTAACAAGCGCAAGTGTTTCATTGGGTGTCCATCTGCAAGACAACAGATTATCAGAATTGGTTTTTATTCTATTTATTTATTTATTTATTTATTTATTTATTTATTTTATTTATTGTTATTATTTTTTTTTTTTGGTTGTCGGAAACCCACAGAAATACAGAGGGCGGTTTTTAGGAATTACTTTCTTTAGGAAATAAAAATACATGTACTTATAATTGGAGAGCTGATGAATCTAAAACGCCTAAGTGGATTTTTTAATAGGCCCAATTTCCTACCTAACGGTGAAAGTAAAGCATTTCTGTGGTGAAATCAGTCCGCCAGCAAACAAACTTTTGTTAAATACATAAACATTAGAGGACTTGCGGCATTTTTCTTGGAATTGGGCGTAATTTAAAATCTGGCCAAAAATGCACACTCAAATACATGATTGTATAATTATCTTTCTAGGGTCCTTTTGCACTCAAAAGTGCCTCTCATGAAAAGTAAGTCCCTAGCATCGTTTCGTTTCGAACTCTGTTATCGAGAGCCGAACCGTATTTCATCGGTATTAGTATTGCTGAAAGGAAATTTTTTTGGCGCAATTACAACTGTGCATGTATTTTGGCTTGCCAGAAGGCGATCATCTTTGTGACATTTGCCTAGAGTTTTAGAATACATTGAAGGCTTTAAGTTTTTACATGTTATTTTCTACACTGTCCTGCGCATCTATCCGGTTCCCAGAAGGATCGCAGGAGGATTCACAGACCAAGATTGAAGGACAAATTTATTCACAGTTAGTAGGAACAAGCACTACACAACTTCTGAAGAATTTTAATTGGAAAAAAACTTTTATGCCTTAAGCGGGATTTGAACCCTGATCCCCTTGAGACTTGCCGGGTGTGATCACCACTACACCACCAGGACAACCATGCTAAGCTTAAACGTAACATCAGCTTCTTTCTATTTCGCACAGAAAAGTTGTTATTTACAATTGTCACCATGTGATTCTAATTTCGTATTTTGACTTTACAGCCCCACCAAAAATCATTCGCATTCCTGGTAATCAAACAGTGAATGAAGGAGACAATGTGAATCTCAACTGCACAGCTGATGGCAATCCATCTCCAAGTATCTCCTGGACAAAACTTTCTGATAACAGTGCGGTAACCATGCCCTTAACAGGAATCAGGAGACAAGACGAAGGAGGTTACAGATGTACTGCTAATAACGGCATCAGAGACCCAGTCAGTATTGATGTTTTCATTACCGTGCAGTGTGAGTATTAAAAGGTCCATTCAATTCAGCTATTTTTAGCCATACCTTTATTGATAACTGGGTAGCCTGGGCTAGGTGAGCTAACCAATCAAAGGAGTAAAACGAGCTTGAATGAGGCGAATCAGTTGAGTGGATAATTTGCCGGAGATGTGGAAGAAACACAGTCTGAAGTCAGCTAAAACAAATCATTCGGAATACGAGCGAAAGAAAATTCTGGTCAGTTAGTAGACAATGGGCGAATGTCAGCTTAGTTTGTCGGGTTTTTGTCGATTTTAAAATAAATCAGTTCGTAATGGTCAAATAGGCAACACATGAGTCCCAGTAGAAAACTGAATGTGTTCATGGTTTTCGCTCCAATCCTTTTCCTGTACTCATCCCAAAACTCTTCCTCTCTCTTCAAATTCATCGTATGAATCGACATTAACTACCGTGGGTAAATTAAAACCACAATACGAAGGACATCTCAGGAAATAGACTTTCATTTTCATGACGTCTAAAAATAGCTTAATAAGTGAAATTCGCATATCCCAAGGACTATACTGGGGTCTCCCTTTCTGTCCCCTTATTTTCTCTTGCTTATATAGATGGAGAGCAAGTATCGTTCCCCTGCATACTGCAATTATCCATAACTACCACTGCGGTTCTGTAGTTCTGGGCCAAGTTGTTCAAGGAGTACCCTGGGTGCCAGAGGTTTATTTTTTCCTTTAACCCGAAAACTGACCGCGGCGAATGCCGCGCTACCGGCGCGAAGCGCCGAGGAGAAAAAATGAACCACTGGTCACACCAACCGAGAACCTCATTTCCATGCAGATTTCGTATCATATATCTTATCAAACCGGTTTTAACCTTGGGTGGTTGGCGTGGGTCTGTTTGTTTTCATTATGGCGTGACAGATCTGACATATCGCGCGTGACGCGAAAATTCCGCGAAAGCCGCTCTTTCGCTGGGACCGGAGCGTCCAAAACTCCGGTTAAGATTTTGCGTTCATGTTTAGACGATTTTTGTCGTGTGTGTAACGTTGATTTACGTTTGTCTGGACAAGGGAAGTTCAATTTATTCGAGGGAGAGACTTCGAAGAAGCAAAATGTTTCCGCTAGATTATCCTCCGTGTTGGGAATTCCCGTTGAGAAAGAACAAGATGCATCCTCGCGGTTGTGCTTCAAATGTAAAAGAGAGATGGAAAAACTTGAGACACTGAGCGAGTTATGCGTTCTTTAGTAACCGGGACTTGGTAAGTTAAAAAAAAAAAACTGATTACATTTTCGAAGCTCTGTTTAATTATGTCACTTCCGACGCGAACATGTAGGTGCGATAAATGTTGCCTTGATGTCAAACACCAAAAAGCCAATACGCCAGCATACCTACTCACTGAAACACTGCGTTAGTTTTTCTGATTAATTTAATAACAAAAGTCAGTGTTATACGTATTATTATTATTATTGTTATTGTTATTGTTATCGTCATCGTCATCGTCATCGTCATCGTCATCGTCATCGTCATCGTCATCGTCATCGTCATCGTCATCGTCATCGTCATCGTCATCGTCATCGTCATCGTCATCGTCATCATCATCATCATCATCATCATCATCATTAATATTATTATTATTATTATTATTATTATTATTATTATTATTATTATTATTATTATTATATACCACACAAATGAATAGTACTTTTCGCGCGCGCTGATTAGAGGTGCTCAGAGGTGATTAGCCAAGTATTATTTACCTCCGAGCAGTCAAAGAGAAACAAGACGATTTCCCGTTTCGCCACGGCTACTTAAGAGGAAATTGTTTCGATAAACGAGGTGGCTGTTAAAAGAAATACATAAATGGCAACAAATTTTGGTTTGCCGGCATTAAATAGTAATTTATTTAATCTTTTTAACCTCATATTCTAAGGCGAAAAATGAAAATACAATTCCTTGTTTATGAAAACTGCCGAGCACTAAATTTACAATGAAAACAATGAAACGTCTAATATTTTTCAGCATGGTTTCAACAACAAGACGAATTTCACAGAAAAATTGATCAAATGACACTGTAGGTACTAAACACGTGTCTCCAAAAGTTTTATTTGTGTGCAGGAAAGCGAGACGGAACTTTCTACAATAAGAAATCGCTTAACGCGTGGAGCGGAAGATTTTAAAAATTTATACCATTTGTCGGTATACTGTCAGAAATAAAATAACTTTTTGTTCCAATAGTTATTGAGCTTGTGTGGTATAAACTAAAACAATTATTTACCTCAGAGTGGGTGAAAGTGACGACTATTTATCTCCACTTCGGTGAATAATTGTGAATTATTATTATAATTGTTATTCTTATTGTTATTGTTATTACCCCTAATGCCAACAACCACATAGTCCAATTCTATGAGGGGTGATCTCCGCCAAAATTACGTTTCAAATTGTGTTATGCAGAATCTCCAATTTTTCTTATTGGCAATCAAATTCTGTTCTAACGAGATTGGAGCGGTAATTGACATACCACAAAAGAAATTGAAGAAACAGAACAGAATTTAAGACACGCGAAGTGAAATAAAGACATTAAAACAGAAATTGAAGCGACAGAACAGAAATTACAACACAATTAACAACCGATCTGTTGCTTCAATTTCTGTTCTGTTGGGGGTGTGGCTCAAACGGGGAAGCGAGCAGAACCTGGGTAAGAACTAGTTCTACATTATAATTTATGAAAATACATTCGATTACTAAGTTGCCGCGCTCCCGCGTATAGAAAATTAATTCCTTGTTTGAAATGGCCGCTCGAGAGGAGAGCACCTGCGAGGGAGGACTTTCAGCCCGATGTATCTCCTTGTTAGAGGAGGTTAAAGAAATTATCGAGGGTCGGAGCAACACAGCGACCAATACCACAATGAATGGCGATGAGACATCAGCCCGGAGTCATGGAAGCGAAGGGGCACAAACAACAGAGGTTTCTCAGTTGGATGATCCAGAGCCACGCTCTCAGAGAGTAATTCAAAATTTTAGGTCGCTGTTTTCGCCTTACCCAGCTAGATCTGTTCCTGGACCATCCTCGTCTGCAAGGAACAATTCTTATAGGCCACCACCACCAAAGAAGCCAAAGAAGACCGGTTTTTTTCAAGTGAAAGAAACCTGGACGCATGACTTCTTTTGTCTAGCGTCAAAAACAGCTACCATTGTGCCTCCCCGTGCAGAGAAAATCAGCCTGCAAAATGCTGGACTTGGACGAAGAAAAGTTGTTTTTCCCTGCAGAGCATCAGCCGTTGACGTCTTGAAAGTTTTGGAGAACGTTTACCCGAAACTAAAGGAAGGCGGCGATTTTGAACTGCTCAGAAGCGGATCCCCTGCCTCCATGCTTTCGTTGATCTCTCCCCCTGCCGGCGGCTATTCAGTGGCTTTCCTTAGGGATGCAGCTGGACTTGGCCAGGCATTGGCTTACATCAGGCCGTTGCAAAAAGACTTGCCAATGGATGCTCCCGTGGAGAGCACAGAACAGGTACGTGGTTCCAGTTAATCGTTTTTTCAATATCAAGTCATAAGCTCACCCAAAAACTGCCCTCATAAGATGAGACAAATACTCAAAATTTCTTTATTTGATAGCTAAACAGTACAAATGAATAGAATTTGTTCTTGATAACCTCACTAGTAACGTGTTTGAATCTATATTTATATTTGTATCCTGTAGAAATAAACACACGAAGAACAACAATGCCCATTGAGCTGTATCGTGCGGCGTTTTTTCCTAGCATACATGTACAATGCCAAAGACCGATGTGCTGTCAAAAAAAAAGTCATTAGTTCAAGATCGCTCCATGGCAACACGATACGAAACCGGTTCTTATAAGAAAAAAGAGTGGCACTGCATTGACAATATACAGAATTTGCAGTCAATAAATAATTGAATTGCCAAACATGTATTATCATGACCCTCTTTGATAGTAAAATGACAAGGCTAGCTGCATATACCTGATATCGTTTTGTTTGGCTGACCCAAAATGACCTGGGCTCATTTGACATTTGTTAGGCATTTGTTAAAGATAATTATCGCTCCGGCAGTGAAACAAATTAGCCATTTCTTTATAATTAACTTGCGAAATACAAAAGACTACTTGATAATTTCTAGCAGTCAACTTGTATTTGTATTCATGAGTGGGTACAAATTCAACAGTCAACGCTGAATTTATTTCTTAATTCAGTGTACTGTGTAGTTCAGACGGGCTACAAAGTGATCCCATTGCAAGATAAAAAAATTGTATGTTCACGAGTTTCTATTTAAATCAAAAGTAGGAATGATTTTTGCCCAAAAGGTCTTTTTATTTTATGACTGGTAAATGTAATGGAAGTGTCCATTATGAGGAAAATTGATATTTCTTGGCTTTAGATACAAATTCTCTCTACGTATTGTCATGTTTCATCGTTTTGTTTGGAGAATTAAATTTAATCACCAGTTGTATTTTTTCTATATTATAAAATACCAGTTCACAGCTGCCTATGTGGTATACAGGGTATGAACAGGACAGTCATTAACAAGAAACACTACTTGTACCACCAATAAACTTAAATGCGGCAGTAGCACTGCAGTTTATCAGGCAGCCCAGGGAGCCACAGGGACTATCTAAACAAGGCCAACAACTCACTCAATGGGAAAGACCGGCAGGGTATTTTGAGCCCTGGTTCTGCTTACATTATTGTGTATATGTTGTGGTTCAATTTTATCCTTGGTTTAATTTTTACTTCCCTTTGTTTTGGAGTATGGTAATGTATGATAATGAGTTTAAAACAAAGGGAAATAAAGATTAAACCAAGGATAAAATTGAACCACAACATATATACAATATGATGTACATTACATGTAACTTGTCTCTTTACATCATTTCCATTATGTTAAAGGCTTGTGTTAGTGATGCTCCCAATGTGCAGTGTGTTATGTGCCACAAAGAGATACCAATGTCACTCTTTCGACAGCATCAAGCTGAGTGTATTACAAAGTAAGTACAACTACAAATTGTACATGTATCTATCTTATAGCATGTTGTCTTGTGCCTTGGAGTTATAACATAGTCCAAGCCAGCAAGTGTAATAACTGACAAATTATCCTACCATAAATTTTTGGGTATTTTCCTCAGGAATTCAAGTATTTGGAAACTTGGATATTGTTCTTGCTCTTTAAACTAAAATAGATTGCTATATTTTCTTCACCTTTTGCTGTCAGTCATGTAACAATGAATTGCTCTGGGCTACTTTTTAACCATCCAATTTGACCTGAACTTAGTTGGTGTCAAACTCTGTTATTAATGCATGCAATGTTTACCCTCTTTTCTTCTATGTGTAAAGGGAATCTGAAACAAGTGTCAGTTTGGAAAGTCAACTGCAGGAAATGTTTCCTGAACAGACTCGAGAAAACATCGAGTATGCTCTTCTGCAGGGACATCAGGATCTTGCTAGGGCAGTTGATTATCTCTTGAATGGAGAGATGAATAATACAGGTCAGACTAAAGCCAAGTGAATGATAGGAATATCTTGATTTAGGTTTATATTTATAAGAAAACATATCATTATGCTTGCTTTTATGACAGGTGAGAAATATATGAACTGAAAACATCAGAATAGTTTGTTGGTCAAAGTTACAAATTTGGAATGCATTTTGATCTGTCACTTTCCTTAGAAAATCTTTGTTCTTCGATTTCTTCATAGTGAATGTAAGATAATACAAGTACTGTACTGTTCTTTAAATGTCAGAATGCACTTTAAAATTGACACAATTGAAGGGGTATGCAAGACAGTCTTCTTTTATGAACCCCTTCACTTGTTAAGACCAAAATAAAATAGTTTCATTTGAAGAATGTTAGCACTACATTAAATGTGAATAAGCTGGAAACAATTTTGCTCTGGTAGTATCAAGGAAAATGAATTTGTTGTTATTCATAAAAAACAACAACCAAAATAATAATGTTGACTTTCAATTACTCATTGGGAATGCAAACATAGATAATTTTCATATATGTAGTTAAATGAGAAAAGACAAGAGAATCATAAGATGTTGATTTTTGAACTCTGCACAGAAAGATGAGTCTTACCCTACACTTACAGATTTGTTTCTTTTAAATTACATTGAAAATATGAAGACAGTACAGAAGACAGTGCAGACTCTGACTGGAACATGCCCTTGTCAGCCTGGGAAATAAAAAAAATGGACTACCAGGAGGCTCTGATGAAGTTTGTAACTGGAGCAAAGCAGTCATTTGCACCTGAAGAAAACCTAGTCATCACAAGAGATAAAAGCATTTTGGGTCAGGTGTTGAGGAAGTACAAGAATCCCAGTTTCAATCTGCAAAGTCCACTTAACATCCAGTTTCAAAGCTCTGGTTTGTTTGAATTAGGGGTTGATGCTGGTGGTCCAACAAGAGCCTTCTTCCACCATCTCATGGAGGAGTTGGTGAGAGGAAGTTTCAGTGGCATTAAATTGTTTGAAGGAGAAGCTGGTCACCTAGTTCCCTCGTTTGATTATGACCTGGTCTCCAGTTGCTTCTTTGTGTTGGTTGGCAAGATGATTCTGCATTCTTTCATACATGAATGCAAAGGCTTGGCAGGTATCTCGCCAGCTGTCATCAGCTACATAGTAAGTGGTAGTCGCGACACTGTTTTAGAGCATTTGGTGATCCAAGATATACCAGATCCTTGTCTCCGTCAAATTCTGAATGAGGTAAGTCCTAGTTTAAGACAGTGCAAGGACAAATGACAAAATTCCTCAGCTTTTCATCATTGCCCATATCTCAAAATAGCCTCTGCGTGAGACATCTCATTTTTCTATGGTTGAAATAGCATGTCACTTTCCAGTACTACTACCTACAGAACAGTAGTGCAGGGTGATCAGGCTACTGAAAATGTTTTGATGTTTTCACCCACAATAATTTACTGTCAAGGAATTCCCATACAACTGCTGTCATTACCTTTTAACTGTGGGTTGCCTATGGTTTTATTGAGAGCAATCAGATTGACGTACAGTGTAGGTAGCGTTTGAATACTATACCAATGCCCCTGACCTAAACATGAGGAAGCACCACACTTTACTAATGTTGATGTATGTCATGAATTTACAAGCTTTTATAGTATAAGTTTTTCATTACTCATGTTGAAATCTCCATGACTCATGTTTTTTTACATTTTAGCTTCTGAATTGTAGTGACCAGGAGCTAGGTAAATTCACTTCAGATGGAGAATTCAATATTGCTGACATACTCACGGCAGCAGGATTTCCCTATTTGGAAGTAAATCGCAGCAACCGTTCACAAGCCTATGAATGTGTCCTGACATATGAGGCTGTCACCAAGCGGATTGCGGTATTGGATGACATTAGGAAGGGCTTAAGTTCGGTACGTGTGATGGCCACAAGTGTAACTGACCTAGTCCAGCAACATCCCAAAGTGCAAGAACTGATCTTTCCAGCTGCCAAAAGCAAGATTGAAGTGTCAGCCCTGAGACAACTAATCAAGTATGATCCAACAAATGACAGCACAGCAAAAGCTGCAGAGTACTTTGAGAAGTACTTAGATGAGCTGAATAACAGAGGTACACGTGCCCTTAAAAATTTTTGACAGCAATTATTGCTGTCAAAAATTTGATTTGTTCTAGGCTTAACTAAGGTGACAGCTGCTGTATGATTTAGATCTCTAGGATAGTTGGTTTACCCATTTTTCGTTTTACATGTATTATCCATTTCTGCAAAAAGTTTTCTGCCCGTGCATCATTGAATTTTACTTGAATTATGGCCATACAGGGTTTGGAAATGCTCTCCTGAAAGGTTAAATTTACTTAAAAGGATGAGTAATGTCCAGGACTGCATGTAGAGAGGTGCCACACTACCCATGATAGGCATTACAAAGTGTCCGCATCTATGAAAGTTTCCCAAAACACATATAATGTCGATTAATGCATGGTACAATTCATGCTGTTACCATTCCCACGGGCAACCGCCAACGACAAAGTAAGACACCTCCCACCCTCCCCGGATTTTATTTTTTTTACCCCCCAGGGTATACCACCCCCGGTACAAAACAGGTTGAACAATTCCCAGCCCTGGGCCACAAGGTCTGACTTTGTCATTGGCCGTTGCCTGTGGGAATGGTAACAGCATGAATTGTACCATGCGTTAATCGACATTATATGTGTCTTGGGATTGCCATTTTCTTATTACTTCATCTAATTATGCATGTTTAAGTTCCTGTTACCACCCCCTCCCTCGGCACCTACCACCACCCTCCCCCCCCCAATTTTAATGTTTTTTACTCCCAGGGTATACCACCCCCGGTAAAACAGGTTGAACAATTCCCAGCCCTGGGCCTTAAGGCCAAGGGAGGGGGTGGTAACAGGAACAAACAGGCATAATTAGATGAAGTAATAAGAAAATGGCAAATAAGTTTGTCAGAAGTATTTGTTAAACAATATTTGCACGAAATCCAGGAACTAAGTGGCAATTTT
Source organism: Pavona decussata (assembly GCF_977016875.1). Classification (NCBI taxonomy): domain Eukaryota; kingdom Metazoa; phylum Cnidaria; class Anthozoa; order Scleractinia; family Agariciidae; genus Pavona; species Pavona decussata. Next base: position 82,823 of record NW_028145786.1, read on the forward strand.
ATCTGCAATTCTTTTTCAACTAGAACTACAAGTCCATGGGCAGGAGCCAATTTTTGAAAAAAATAGCACGGAGCTACACATGTCCATCTCAAAATGCAAAATTCGCATTTAGTTGCCAATGTTCGTAAAGATACCTTTTTTTTTGTATTTTTTTTTTTCAAGTGAGTGATAAAGAAAGGGAAACAAAATAGAGGCGGGTATTGCTCTAGTGTTGGAAACTGTACAGGTAGCCCTCACATTTTGCTTTTTTCAAGTGGTAAAGACTAAAAGTTAAGATAATGTTTTGTACCTGTTTAATTTGTGCCCCTTGTCTGTTGGCCATTTTGAATAATTATGGTGCAGTCAACTGATGGGAGGTCTGGAACTGAGATAACTTCGGAACTGATCGAAAAAATGGTAAACAGGAACAAAGACAGCAAACAATGACACAGTACAGGTACAAAATGTTATCTCTTATTCATCACGGTTTAAAACAAACATGTGAGGTCTCCGTGTGAGACCCTAGGGTTAACCATGTTTTTTTTTGTTTGTTTTTTTCCGACCCAGGTGTCTGTGATGATGATGAAGAAGAAACACTTGGGGGGCTCTTGCAATTATGGACTGGTTGGCCCTCCCTCCCTATGCTTGAAGAAAAGTTGACCGTAGCCTTTCTTCCAAACATGTCTACCAAAGTTCTGGCAGAGGCGGACACCTGCTTCAAAGTGTTAAAGATACCCAGCTATCACAGTGATTATAATGATTTTTTGAAATACATGGATATTTCAATTTCATATGGAAAAGTTGGGTTTGGGAAGATGTAGACCTTTTCAAAATCTGAGTGCATTTATCAAAAGTAAACCAGGCTTATTTTTCCTGTTATAAGCTCCCCCTACTTTTCCCTATTCTCCACACAAAAATTGTTGAACTTTAGACCATATTAGTTTTCTTTATTGTATTTCAAGTTGTTCCAGTTTTGTTTATGTTCTCGGTGTTTAGAATTTGTTTTATTTCCAATATATTGACTGACCAATTAAAGACCATTAAATGTACACTGTGTATGTACATTTAAGTAAAGTAATTGATTATTCATTAACTTGTGCCTTAAAAAAAGTCTCGAGTTTGTTCTTAAAAATACATTGTAAGAAATTGATGGACACTATCATTCAACAGTGTTACTGTAGATTAAAATGCTTTAAACTTTCAGTGTCTTGACAGTGCCTGTGGCGTGATAAATATTATTACACAGTCAAATGAGTTCTCCCTTCAACAAATCGAAGTACTTCTAGATATATGTCCACACCATTGTATTCTGACTCTTGGGTTGGATTATAGTTTCTGTTCAGCTCTTGCCAGTCATTGTCATTAAGGGGACAGTCAGTTGGAGGAACCCCAACTGTGTTGTTTTCATATTCCTCTGACGGTGTTGGTCCCTCATAGTCTATCCCATAAGCAGTCTCATCAAACTACAAAAGAAGAACTCAAATGTTCAACACCATACAGTTAACACATCACACTGTTTTCCTCATATAACAATAAAAAAATATATTTATTACAAGATATTACATTGCGTTAACCCCCTTATTTCATTAACTGATTAGCACGAATCAAGTTTGTTTGGAAACAAAAATAACAACATAACTTCTTCTCTAAAGCCTCTACCTTTAGGTAAGTACCAAATATTTAAAATGGAATGCCAACTGGGGAACTGTAAAGAGATTGAAAATAACACATACCAGTAACAAGGTTGGATTCTAACTGAAAGGAAGCAAACCAGTTTGCCATTAACAAGAGTGGCTGAGCAATTGAACTCAAGTCTAGTTGAAGAGGAGGATTTGACACCGAAGTCAAGCACTCTTACCACTCAACCACATTATGAACTTATACTAGCACATGGCTCACAACATAGACTGTGCTGATAACTTAACAAACTACATGTACCAACCTGACTGCTGAATTCAATAGCTGTTCTTCGATCACTGTTGGCATTAGACAAAATTCCACGTACCCACAACTGTTCTGGGGAAGAGTTATGCTCAGAACTTATTGGGCCTCTGTTGTGTCCCTCCCAAAATAGCTTCAAGTTTTTGTTAATCCTTGGGACAAATACAAAGTGAAGTGCAAACAAATGAATCTCATTTGTTGGGTCCAAAACACCAGAACTTTCCATGTGGTAAAATACATAATAAAACACATATGTACAACCTAGAAAGACATCTCTCCACAATCTTTCTATTCTCTGATTGTGGACACTTTGCCCAGCAATGTGGCTACCTCTGTCTGGTCCACGCAGGGGGTGTGAAAGCATGAACCAGGCAACATCTACATTTTCTCCACCTTTATCTGATCGAACTCTTGAAGGCAGCCCATAAGTTTGTACTGCTGTATGAAAAAGCTGATAGACAGTGCTGGCACGGTTATTTGTGGATGCCTTCAGGTAAACAATCATCCTGGAAAAGCCATCAATCCCACCATGGATGACAATTCTCCACCTATGGTGAATCAGAAAATTCAAAGAATTGGTGCTGCCAATCATACGACAAAGGAAACTTACTGTACTTTGCCTTGAAAGTCAATTGGCGAATCAATACGCTGACCATGTAACATAAAGTTGAGAATTGTTACTCCTGTCCAACTTTTTCATTTTGACAGCAGGTTTACCATGAACAGTGAGTATAAATAACATTCCTCCAATTAATAGGCTCAGTGTTAATGCCAGTTCCTAAAGTTATGTTTCTCCACAACTTTAAGAATAATGCAAATTCCCGAAAAACGATGCGACACGTTGTGCATCTGGACATTTTGTAACTATTAGCACTGAGTCTGATGTCAACAACTACTGTATGTTGTTTTAGTTCTGGGGGGTTTTCTGTTCTGGTCACATGACTGGTCAATATGACTGTCATTCGAAAATGTGCAAATTATGGTTTCCAAGATCTGATGATTGGAAGCCTTCCTTGGCAACAATTTGGTTGTTAAGGTTTAAGGGTGCATCAGTTATTCCCTGATAAAGGGTGGGGGGAGGTACTACAGTATGTAAACAAAATGCATATTTTTAATAATGCATTAGTCTCAGAGATCAAAAAAATCTAACAAGCAAACGCTAACCTTTCACAAATTCTTACCTGATTAGTTTATGATTCCCATCTATGTGCCATAAAGCAAGAGGGCCGTACACTCAATAACAACGGCGTTGTAAGGGGTTCATCTCGAGGGCTCGTAACAGACATCCCTCTGGGTGAACGCGACGCATCGAGGAACGAATTCGATTTTGCTGAATACGCAATCCTCGTGACGTAAGAAAACCAGACATTCTCTTGTAACCAGTGTTTGGGAAGCTACGTATTATATTCTCAACCACTGAGTCTAGTTCTACGTCAGTTATTGTGCTGTAGCACCTTCCAATGCTCAATCCGAACTCGTTCATCCGCCTCTCGACAGTGCGGATACCAACTCCCAGCAGAGACGCTATTTCCCGGACAGTGAATCGACGATCAATCAAAAACTGAATCTGTTCCTCTGTAATACGGTAACGTGGTCTGCCTGGTTGACCGCTAAAGGCCATCTCGGCAGTTCGAGCTGTAGAAGAGCTGCTATGGGCACAAAGACAGTCGCGAGCTTCCCGGAGGAGAAAGTGAATTTGATTCAGGTCTACGATCGTACCCAACGAATCTGCGTATCTGTTCACAACATCGAGTAGCCAGTCAAGGCGAAACAAAGCTCTTTCAGGCATAGAAGCTTGCAGATCTCTCAATACTTCTCCCACAACATCTAGAATACTTCGCCGAAATACATTCTCATCAGCGGCCATCTTGGAATCGGAAAAAATTTTCTTTACGCGGGAAGATCATCGAATGTATTTTCATAAATTATAATGTAGAACTAGTTCTTACCCAGGTTCTGCTCGCTTCCCCGTTTGAGCCACACCCCCATCAGAACAGAAATTGAAGCAACAGAACAGAAATTGGATCGGTTGTTAATTGTGTTGTAATTTCTGTTCTGTCGCTTCAATTTCTGTTTTAATGTCTTTATTTCACTTCGCGTGTCTTAAATTCTGTTCTGTTTCTTCAATTTCTTTTGTGATATGTCAATTACCGCTCCAATCTCGTTAGAACAGAATTTGATTGCCAATAAGAAAAATTGGAGATTCTGCATAACACAATTTGAAACATAATTTTGGCGGAGATCACCCCTCATACAATTCCGGCACTTTTTTTGGCATGCTTGTATCCAGTAACTGAAATTGTGCATTGAATGATTGGATGGCGTTTTCGGCCAGTGGGTCTGTAGGGTTTTTAGATCTGTAGGTCTCTGCTTTCGAAGGCTTCTTGGCTTGTAGTTATGGGCTTCTGGATCTATGGCGAAGGTCTTTTAAAATAATGGAGACAAAAGGGACTTCCAAGAAACGCCAGCAAGGGCATTATTGTTACCAGCCAAAAGTAGGCGGTTTCTCTGAGCTTTTTTGGAGGTACAATATTTGCGTCTCTTGATGCGTATAGACAGAACAGTCAACTCTACTGGGAATTAATGCCTTTAGGACCTCATCGAGTCTTTAATTGTGTGTATACGTGTGTTGGGGGAGGGGGCGGAAGTGCTAAGTGGGACATTTACAAGAAGTCTGCAGTGTTTCCTAGACGAACATTTTGTCTCAGACCAACTGAATTATAATATAGGTCATTTGGCCACCGCGGAAAGCTGACATTTCGAGCATTACCCCTTTGCTTGCTCTATGTTCGTTTCCACTCTACCGTCGACGCAGCACCACAGTTTTTTTCGTTTATGAACTGAACCCATTGTCTAGAGTTTCCTAGAGGCTGGGGCTAAACATGTGGCATGTCAAGTTGAACTGTTCTTTCAAACTTTCCTTGTATGAATTGTCAATCTTATCGGGGAAGCACTGATCTGTCTTAAGAAGACATGCTGGACATAAAACTTATTGTCGAGAAAGAGGTTGTTGTTGTTTATCATGGTAGATACAATAAAAAAAATAAGTGTATTATCGTTTCTCTCATAATGTACTCACCTTCCGTGCATACATCTCCCTGTTTCCGCGATGTAGACTTCACCGCATTGACAGGGAATCCTGTAAGCCCCGCCATCTTGTTTACCCGGATCGACCGTACGGTGTCCTTAGGTCGCACCAAATGTTACCTAAGTGTCGTTTCGGAATTGAAGATGGTGCAAATGCCTTGCTTTTCTAGGCACAGGCTCCTTCTTGGGTTAACACCTGCTCAAATTGCGGACCACTTAGATTTCGTATTGAGATCTACATACTTTCAGTATGATGGATCGATTTACGAACAACGAGAAGGTGCAGCAATGGGGAGCCCGGTCTCCGCGGTTATTGCTAATCGCTACATGGAGATCTTTGAAGGGCAATTAATAGAATCCGCGCCTTTCAAACTTAAGATCTGGAAGCGCTACGTGGACAATACGATACCTTCACCATCTTCGACCGAGACAGAGTTGACAGCTCTCTACAACACCTTAACAGTCAACAACAACAAAAAAAAAAAAAACAGTCAACAGTCAAAAAAAAAAAAAAACAGTCAACAACCGACCATTCGTTTCACTATGAAAACCGAGAATGTCAGCAAGATCGCCTATATCGACGCGTCAGTTTCAAAAGAACCAGACGGCTGCCTTATCACCAGCGTCTACAGCAAGCGAATGAATTCACACTGATCAATACTTAGCGTATGATGCACACCACCCTCAATCAGTAAATATATCTTATTCGATGGTTTTACATATAATACGCGCGGATATTTTGCGAGTTGCGTAGTATTTTTCCGAGCCCCGAAGGGGCGAGGAAAAATACGAGCAATGAGCAAAATGTCCGCGCGTATTATATGTAAAACCATCGAATAAGAGATTTATTATTCCACTACAGAAAGATTTGTTATTTTGGCTTTTCTGTTTTGGTAACAGTTTTGAAATACACCAGGCATTATCTGTCCATCGGTATATGGCGCGTACGAATGACGTAAACAACACAGAAAGCCAGTTAAATGTCTTTAATTTGATTGGATAAAATAAAAAGAAAAATGACAAGTGATTGGCATGCTAAAAACTTGTTTTCGAGCTTGCATCATTTCAAAAACTATTCTTCCATTGAAAGCCACGTTTTACAATAATTTTGTAATTCCAAAATATTCAAGAAAGTCTCAAAATCAGGGAAATGTCGTCAACTTATAGTGACAAATCCAGTTCCGATAAATCAGAACAACAAAACTTCTTTATAGTTCATCATCACTATCTACAAGGGGCAAGATTCTCTTGAATTTCTTCTGTGGAACTGTGGCATGGACGGCAGCGGAGCCAGCATCGGCAGTGGTAAAGGTAAACTGGCAGTTATTAAAGACAGCTCCAGTGAACAAATGTTTGCCCTCACTTTCATCTCGCTGTGGATCAGCTCTTGGCGTCAGTATTTGGCTTTCAGCGACAGATTTCTCACGTGCATCACATACCTCGATGAAGCTGCTGAGTTTCAAGGACATGTCCTTCTGCTGCTCTGTGGACGTACTGGAATAGCTGTCTAAAGACTTAAGGTTTCTTTGTCCAGCAAGTGCAATGATGTTTAAAGGCTCCACATTTTCCTTTCTGAGCGTTGAAATCATCGTCCTACGGACCGAATGGTTGGTGTGCCTGCCTGTCAACCCGGCGGCCTCGCTCATAGATTTCATAAATGAACCGAGCGAATTTTTTCCCAGAGGCTGTTTCTTGAACCAAATATCGGATGATGGCTTAACAATGGACGCCAGATAAAATGGGGAATCTGCAGCAGCCATTTAAGGCGGTCGTCTTGCCAGATATTCTTTAAAGATGCTCACAGGACAACGTGATCCGCCAGTTGCGTACATTTTGGGGTTGAACGTGCGGTCAGGGACAAATTCGTGTTCTCCAGTACGAGTCTTGCTTCCACGCTCAGTTATCCACTCAACATAATCTCTTCCTTGGGGGCCGTCTTCGCATTTTATTTGGAAGTCTCCAAACTTTACTCGGTGATGTTCGTCACGAGCTCTCCAACCAAAGAACAGGATGTTGTTAAACCAGACTGTACGTAAAAGGCTTTGCGGTGTGTGGTATCCTAATTGTTTCTCGTCCCACAGCTTCTGAATCTGATTTTCGCTCAGTCCGAGAGCTTTGTTTGGCTTTTGCCCTTTGCCGGTACGGCGAAGCTGTTTTCGCTTTGAAGAAAGAGCTTCTCTGACCTTCGTGAACTGTCTGTCTGTGAGTATACTGTATTGTTTTTCTTTTTCCCTTAAGAAGCGGTCGAAACTTCGTAACATAGACGTCAACGTATCAGGTTCATATTCGTCCCCGTTCGTCTTACGTACGTTTAAAAAAAAGTGAGCCAAAACTTTGTCCAGTTCTTGTTCTGGTATGTTTTCAATAGTTCTTGTTTCGTTGACATTTTTTGCCCATCTGTAAAACACATTAAGGTCACTTTGCGTCTTTTTAGTTGTGTTTTTGTTTCTGTTCTCAGCAATAAAATTGTCAATGTCTTCGTCGTTCAGTTGTCCGCTTACTGTTTGTTCTGTTTGCTCGGTAATTGTAGCAACACCACCTGTTTCAGTAGTTTCTGTTTGTTCAGTTAAATAGTCTGTTTCTGTTAAGAGTTCGTCTTCTAAAAATTCAAGTCCAAAGGACCCAAACAAGTCAAAGTTGGGTTCGTCCAGTCCGGCCATTGTTGCTCCTTTTCCTGCCTTTTCCGTCCGTATTCGCTCTGTTGTAAACCGGTCAAACCGGTTCACTACAGTGTATTACGGTCTCATATTTTGCGCGTTCTCTTGACCTTATTTGGTGAAATGACATAATAGTGGAATAAGAAAACGCGGTATTGTGAAGTGCCTGTACGAAACGTCCCGTGACCACACCATCAGTCATCTCTGAGGAGAAGAATCATCTGTCATCTATATTGGTCTCTAACGGATATCTCTCCTCCTTTGTGCAGAAGTTCACTAAGGCAAGAACAACCCCCAGGAAAGAGGCCGTGATGTCCAGAGTTCAAATCCACCGCCGTTTTACCCTACGTGTAGGGAGTAGCGGAGCCTCTTCGCCGCTGTCTAGAACTGAACAAGGCATTCGCACCGTTTTCAGATTCGAAACGACAACTAGGTCACAACCGGTGCGACCTTAGGACACCATCAATCCGGCTAAATAAGATGGTGTGCTTCACAGGATTTCCTGCGAATGCAGTAACGTCTACATCGGAGAACAAGGGAAATCTATGCTTGAGAGAAGCAAAGAGCAGGATGGGGATAAACGACTCCCCCGTACCCAGACCTCCGCCTGAGCACGCCCATGAGACCGGCCATTATCCGCCTTGGAACGAGGTAAAGTTTATTGATGGCGACTCTCATTGGACTTCACCCCAACAACATCAACATAGATAGCGGAATTGAAATTCCTGAGGGGTGGATGCCCACAATCAAGAAACACGATATGAGAGTGGTACAACGACTGACCGCTGAAGAAGCAACTTCTCGCCGGGATTGTGAGGAACGAAATGCACCAATCACAGCCGATCATCGAATTATAAATGGTGCCACTTAACCGGTCGACCTCATCGCCTGATGAAGACTAGCAGTAAGCAGTCGATTTTTTTGAGATTTATATCTCAAACTGATTATATCGTGAGACAAACGATAATGCAATTATTGTTATGAACCCTGTATGAAACTTATTACAATTCAGTTGCAGTCTTTTATACTAGTTCATACGAATCCTTGGCGTCCTGAGCATTCTGTATGCATAGGCTTTATGGATTTTCTTCAGCTCGTTAATTTTCGATGGACGCAATCTTCATCCACATACATGCCTTTCTATTCATGTTTCTGTAAAACATTTGCCGTGTCACTCACATCACTCACGTTGTATGGTTCTCCATTCCTTCTAATTGAAACACTTGAAATAATAATCCAGTTATGATATTCCAGTGCACCATAATCGTGGAGTTAATTCTCACAGACAAACCCAAAGGCGTCACTATCTCCACAAATGCAACTCGAAATACTGCTAAACAAGGACAGAATGTGGCTCTTACCTGTGAGGTGTCAGAAGCCAAACCAGCCGTATCAGAGTACAGGTTTTACCTCAATGACAGTATCCTTACGCCAATAACAAACGTCAACAAGTTTGTCATCCAAGATGTAAAAAGATCTCAAAACTTTGGTAAATACAAGTGCGTGGCTCACAACGATGCTGGAGATGGACAGAGTGATCAAGTTGTTCTCAACATAACTGGTAAGTCACTGTTAAAGGATTTCCAAACATATTGAAAGGACTTCAATTGGCCGGAATGCGATAGTACTATTCTGTCTTAGCCTTGTAAACAAATATTGAACAAATACAGAATCTTGGCTCTATTTAAACATAAAAACTTAGTATATCGTCAAAAAAAGTGCGATCTTGCTCTTTCATTTTGGGTTGGCTCATTACCCCCATTCCTTTCAGTAAAACGTTTTGGCGTCTTCATGGTGTAGTCATGTGAGTACCTAGATAAGTATCCTTAAGGTTTTACACAATTAGGCAGATTAGAAATCGATCATTAAATGTGACCAAACTTGTAGGAATAAAATAGTCAGGTATTAGAACTTATACTGACTTTTAATAGTCAATGCAGCTTATAAACTTGTTGATCTTCGAATTTGTGTATCTCACAAAACTTTTTTAACCGACAGAAAATACTTTTATAAAGCTACTGTATCATTCTGTGCTTCATTACGGTTATGGTATTTGTAGCTATGCTTGCGTGATGATTAACAGCCTTTCAGTACTTTTTAATCGTTGTTCTTAATACTTAAATTTCAGTCCCAGCAGAGATCCAGTGGGTAACAGGAAACTTAACAGTTAACGAAGGAAATCCCATTGACTTAAGATGTGACACCACAGGTTACCCTTCACCAGCTGTCAAGTGGAGAAAAGTCGGAGGGCAAACATATCAAGGAAGCGTGCTTCACATTGGAAACAGTAAAAAGATGAACAGTGGGATGTATGTCTGTGAAGCAGATAATGGTGTAGGGAGAGCAGAAATGAAAACGTTCGTCACTGTGCAATGTAAGTAAAAGGAAATTTAAAAGACAAGTTCCATTTAACGTCATTCCACTGCCACTCAGAAATAAACTGCAAACCATGAGTGCAGTCTGCAGTTGCAATTAATTGCGCATGCTCCATGTGATTGTAGAACACCTGAATCAGCAAATTAGGAATTTGAACTTTTGCAAACACATTATCTTTATTTAATTCACAGTTCTGTTTGGCGGTAACGGTACTTTCATCTAACTCAGTTGTTTCTGATTAATCGGCTCCCACTTGATTCAAATAGGACCCGACGCTTTTGTAATACAACAGTTTTCTTTTTTGGACTTCACCAATTCTTCTTCAATTCAAGGTGGCACAAAAGTCAGCATTTTGAAGGGATGCCTCAGTGGTGACAGCACTTGACTCCCGTAAAGATGTCTTTTTATATGAGATGTTTATGAGACTTGCGATTTTATATGGCGTTGAGTAACATAAAAAGTGAAGACATCCACGATATTTCCAGGTGGTTTTATCCACTGTAGCTAGAAAGAGAAATCAGTATTGCATGTCTACCAACAAATTTTCCTTTACCTTAGGTATAAACTTAGAGCTTGCATTTGATGGACTCCATAATGGCTCTAAACATTGCGCAAGATATAACTTTAATGGTGAAACAATGCTTTTTCAATAAACATGTACTTGCCAAGAGCAATTACTAACATCCGATCAAAGCTGATGTGAAATTGTTATCAGCATGATTGTCGAACCCCACCACAGTCCATATCAGTAAGCCTTCATCTTTTTTTAAAGTGACGACGTTAGCGTTATTTTTCAGATGGTTATTGTGTAAACTTAATCGTGAATGACTTTATTTAAATAATTAATTAAGTTCATCCTTTCTTAGCTTATCATTGCTATAAGTACTTTCATCAATAGACCAAGCTACCATAACAAGTGCCAAGGCCTCAGAAACCCAGTCTTGGATTGGACAGACAGTTCGGTTGGAGTGTGTGGCAGATGGTGTTCCTACGCCAACCGTAACATGGAAAAAACCGGACGAGAGTGAAATAAAGAAAGATCGAACGACACAAAACATAGTGGATGTTCCGATGGAAAAAGACCAAGATTTTGGAAATTATACCTGCGAGGCTGAAAATGGCATCGGTGTTATGACTACAAGCACAATACAAGTGAACCAAATAAGTAAGTAGCTCTTACATTGATTTCGTCTTTTCGCGTTTTTAGAGGCGCGTATGGGTTAGCGTTTGGTTGACTTCCGATCAAATTCTTGATCGGACTAGCGGGAGATAAGTATCTGCAGGCTGTTCAGTGCAACGTAATGTTTTTTTTTTTTTTAAGAGAGAAAATCTTATCCCATGCTGTTTCTCTACAATCAGGAGTGTGTATGGTACCAGGGAACCGTAGGGGGAAACAAAACAAAAATGCAGGGTGGGAAGGCGGGAGGTGGGTTAGTCTGCGATTTACTAACATCCTACATGTATCAAGGGGGAGTTATAGTTAATAACGTTATCAGTGAAAACCAGATACCAGCGCTGACGAGTCAATTGGTTTGAACACAGACTTTATCGCGAGTAGTGCAGGCAACATTTAGTAAATAAACCCCTTCAGACGGCTGGTGTCGGTTGATAATGTCCGCGGCTGAGAGATTGTCCGAGAAATGAATATTTGGCCGAGAAGCGAAGGTTCGAGGGCAAATGTAAAAAATTTTGAGGACAATCTCTCAGCCAAGGACATTATCAGCCGATATACCAGCAAGCCGGAAAGGGGTTTATTTATTTTATAACCCTCCCATTAATTTTTATATCGCGCGATAACCGCTCATCTGATGGCGGATGCGCGCGATTGACGTAAACAAGTACATTTGATTGGTTTACAGAAATTTATTTTCACTGTGATTGGACCAAAACTTGACAAACTGACTCAGTTTGAGTAGGACTAAATCTGAAAGTCTGCTCGTACCTTTTTACACCTTCAAAGACGTTGACAGCATGTTTTGGTGACATTTTTGTACTTTCCGGAACAGCATTTGCGACCGGCTTTTTGCTGTAAACATTACTGGACATCTACAAAACGATTTGTTTCTTCCATGTAAAATAACAAAGATGAAAAGGTGAAACTCTTGAGCTGGCTTTTTTCCGCTGGCTTTGTCTCTTTTCAATGGAAATAATAGGAGGGCAAAGATCGACGCAGGCGGGGGTTATTGCGTGATAACCGTCCTGTGAATTTACACCACGTGACGTAAAGTAGCCAATAAAATCGCGCGAAAATTGATGGGTGGGTTATAAACCGTAATACAGCCTGCTTCCCACTTCAACTTTATTCAAGGATTTATGACGTGTATCATGATACTCAAAAAACTCCTAGTGCTTAACAATCGACATTTTACTAAAATAAGGATGATAGAAACGATTGGTTAATCCCATGACTGATTGCGCAAAGTAGTCTTAGCCTTTAGATGAAGTTGAATATAAATCATAAGTCAGAGAAATAAAAAAAGTATAAGTCAGAGAAATTACTCATAATCTGATCTTTTTTTTTTCTGTATGTACTTGTTTTGTGCGCTTGTGTGTCATACTTCTGATTCGATATGAGTGCATTTTGAATTTTGCGCATTTGGTAAGCCTTCTTGCTCATTTTTGATATTGATTTACTTATTTATTTATTTATTTATTTATTTATTTATATACTTTTCGTCAGTGATAGTTACTTTGTAACAGCAGTTTCGTTTTGAGCATGTTCATGTTTTTGCTTTTCTTCCTTTTACTGAATAAAGGCAAATGCCATGAATAAAAATAAACACACAGCTGCCATGATTGATTCGTTTCCAATTATTACAGAGGCGCCAGGCTCCCCAAACATCACAGTGGAGATTGAAGCTACTTCACTGACAGTAAGATGGACTGCACCAGATGATGATGGAGGGAGTCCTATCACAGGATACCAAGCGGTCATACTACAGAGGGGAAAAGTGATAGAGAATAAAACCCTTGGCGCTGGTGTAAGAGTGTATCCTTTCGATAGCCTGAACAGAATCACAACCTATACCTTGAGAGTCTCTGCCAGCAATAAGGTGTTTGAGGGAGATGCTAGTGAACTGAAAGTCAAGACAAAGTATGAAGGTTAGTATATATCCGAAAAGGCGTTAACGTCAGTCATTGGTAGTGAGACTTGAGATTTTTAATTTGCCGTGTTTTTATTTACATTTGTCCTTCTGACACTAGTTTATCGTCTTTTTTACAATATAAGACATACTCATTGTTATATCACTGCTTGGGGTTCAAATGTTCTGAACAAATTCCAAATGAATGTAAAACGTTATCACAAGAAAATGAGGGCGTCCATTCCGCACTACAACAAGCTTAAGTTGTCGTAAATTTAGCAAATACGGCCACACACTTTTTCCCAGACATGCATAACAGTAACGTTGACCTTGTTTGAAGAAAAGTAATAGTGAGAAAATAGGATTATAAATGTAAAGCGTAAGCTTTTCTCTATTTGAACAAAAAAAGCTTTGAAACGACGGCATTTAGCAATTGTTGTGTTGATACGGTGAAGTAGTAAATGTCTTAAACTAAAGAAGGTTTGTTATACAAGAATTTTGTAAACGATCGCTCCTAGGAGGAGAAGGTGTAGCTCACGTGATAACACTGCCAGTACAATTTTCAAATTTAGTCAAACACGGCACGTCCCCAAAACTTTATTCCTTCCTGTCGTTTACCAGTATATAAAGAGACTGTATGAACAAAATCCGTGTGACAATTAAGTGATTTTCTAAATCACGTGAACTAGATATAATAAGTCGTACTCGTATTCAGTCTCGCACTCTTAGTCAAAATTCTCCTTCAAATGCAGCATTTGGCAGCGGATTGATTGAACTAGCATGCGCACAAGAGATTTTAATAGAGAGTCATGGTTGAGACATTCGCCGTCCTGTGATTTGTTTGTTTGTTTTTTTCTCTCTTTATTGATTGATTGATTGATTGATTGATTGATTTATTTATTTATTTATTTATTTATTTATCCATTTATTAGGGCCTCCGGCTGCCGTAGAAATAATAGACTTGCCTACAGAAACGAAGAAGACTGAAGTAACCTTGATGTGGAATGAGCCACAGAACAATGGAGCACCTATCACAAAGTACACTGTGTATCAACGAAATGGCGGTGATTGGATCAAAATAAAAGAAAAAACAAATCTGTCGGATCGTAAGTTCGTTGTTCAGGAGTTGGAGAAAGACAAGGTGTACGAATTTGCGGTGACGGCTACAAACAAGCATGGCGAGAGTTTGATAGCAGAGAAGAGCATAAAGAAAATTAAGGTTTTGGGAGGTAAATACTGTTGAATTTTGCTGTTGGTTTATTGTAGAAATCTTAAGCTTAGCATATGCGCTGTTGGTTAAAAATTTATTCAATTCATCTGATGAATGAGAGACGATAGCAGTCATGTACACAGCTTAAAAACCCGCGAAAAGAAATCTGGAAGAGGATTCCAGCCCGTGAGCTTGATACCCCAGTTGGTAGAGCAACTAAAACTTTAGCTTTAGCGTTTTTACTTAAGTTTTTAACAGCTAGCGAAAATCAGTTTTCCATTTATGTTTGCAACTGATTCCGCTGTACCCTTAACCATGGTATTGGATACAATTCAAGATATCTGATAGCAAACAGAGTGGTTTTATTTATTTGTTTATTTATTTTTTTTAATAAGGAGGGAAAACGTCCTTTAATCTGCACCCGACGTCTTCCTGTATATACTTCAACATTTCGCCTCATTATTACATGCCCTAATATAGTCGAGTAGAATCCGTTAGTGTAAGAAGACTATGGAGTCGCTCTTTGGATGTTCAATTCGATACAGCGTCGGGCGTGGCTGGACAGGCCAATACTGGAGTTGCAGGCCTTACTGTACTGAGTGTAGGTGAAATCTGAGGCTGGTCTGTCTCTCTGGGTTCGGTCCTCGCTTCTCAGTCCCTTCGCCTCGGACTGTTGGGCAAGCGTCTCTTCAAACTTGGCGAGGCCTTTTAATACCGTCTGTTTTCAAGGCTTCCCAGGTGTTTAGGTCAATGTTCATGGCCTTCAAGCACGAGAAAATGAAACGGATTCCTTTTCCTTGTGCTCGTGCCGTTTTTGTGTCGCACGTAATAAAAGCCGAATGACGCAAGCATAAGCACAGACACAAGGGCATAAACAATCACAACATACAATCCATTGTATGTGTAGGTCATTCATTTAGGAAACGGTGCAAAATTTTCCGTTAAGAAATAAAAATGAAGTGCCTCTAAAATTATTAAAAAAAAATAATTACGTGGTTGTCATTTCTTCGTCTTACAGATATCCCAGAACCTGTAGTTATTACAGAGGCTTTAAAGGAGGGTGGCAAAATAACCCTTAGATGGCAAAAACCGGAAGAAAATGGAGCAGCCATCTTACTGTATTCCAAATACCAAAGAATCGCAGGTGAAGAACAGTGGACAAACCGTGAAAACATAACTGATACCAGCAAACGTTCGCACGTTTTTAACGTAAAAAAAGGCGAGAAGTATGAATTTGTGATGACGGCGACCAACCACTACGGTGAAAGCGAGAAGACTAACGTGCAGGAGGTCGAAGTGTTAGCAGGTAAGCATGACGTTTCTTCCTTTTTTGTGAATCTTCTTACCCTAGGAAACGACAGAACGGTAGAGGCTTGTTCTTGAATTAACAGCCGTCAGGCGAGAAGTATGAATTTGTGATGATGGCAGCACACAGGTATGGCGAAAGTTTAAAGCACAAAGACCACATCAAGACGGTTGACTTCATGGGAGGTAGGTTACTTATGATGGTGATGTAAGTGTTCTTTTGCAGTAGGTTTTATAGGAGCTTTTCTTGGAGGTTTTTAATTCAGATACGTCAATTCAGGCAAATTGGAGTGAGGTAAGGGATACGAATTTGTAGTGATCGCAAAAATGAAAACCGGGAAAGCCCAAAAGATACGTCAAGGAAAAACGAAAGACACTTTTCTTATTTAGCTACATTAACGTAACGTATTGCATAGTTTCCTTGGCATTATTATTGCCTTGAAAATAAAAGCAGACTTTTAAGTACGATTTCAATTTTGCTATAGTCAAAAGGTTGCTTTCAATTGACGATGGTCGTATTTTTATGTTTCTTTTCAACTAGCGCCGGCTTAGAGTTACAGGTTAATGACAAATTTTAAGGGGCATATTGGATCATCCAAGGGTGATCAGTTTATTAAGTCCTTCTGGAGACAGAAGGATTTGATTTGAATAAAATTTTATTTTTTGTATTTTCTGTCCTGAATGTCAATGCAGATTTGAAACCAAACCATGATTTTTGTCACTGTGATTTTGCAGCCTTGGATGGAAAATTGTTCTTTGAAGAGCTCTTGCTTACCAATGGATCAATTTGCAAGCTGGCTGACAACTTCACAATTTTTAGAAGTGAATCTTGAAAACTCTTTACGTTAATTTATTATTTTTTATTACCATTTTCACAACTTGAACCCCTTATGAACTCCCTTATGAAATCGTAAGCTCATGCCTAATGCGTCTCTTCAATGCAAGTTGTTATTATCAACTTCATTCCTTTGAGAACCGCAATGATGAGAGGATTTTTAATCCTTAATGAAGACCTTAAGCTAGCTATTAAATATTTTTTTAATGATCCACTTATTCCTCAAAAAGAAACTTTTTCTAACACGCCACCATCTGAATCTCTTCTCAGCGACTACTAAGCCACCAGAGAATCAAAGAGGTAAGAGGAGCAGAGTTTCTTTCATATTTTGACTATATATAAATCTATTTACTGAAGGATAATGCCGTTCAACGGTTAAATGGGAGTTTAAGCTTCCCAGTATTAGCCACTTCCACAAAAAAACATTTTCCAAAAAAGCACTATTATACTAATTCGGGACACTATAAATCAGTGAAATAAATATACAAACTGAACACAACATATGTTAAAAATCTCGACTGATGGGAGGCAAACCAGTTGGCCAATTACAAAGCGTGGCCTTAGATTTGAAAACGGGGCTACCGTGAAAAAAATTCAAAAGACACACATGAGTAATATGCACCTTACGAGCAAGCTGTCTAACATTGCTGCTAAAGAAAAATACAAGAACTGTTCTATCTTCCAGGTGCTTGTGGTATTGTACATGCTACATACATCTCTGCTATCATATTGTTGGTGATAGCAATTGTTTTTCTGCTTGTTTTGGTCTGGAGGATGCGCCGTCGGCCTTGCCCAAGATGCAGGGATCTTTTAGCTATGGTAAGTGATGCAATACAGTCATCCTACGAAATCCGCATCGTACAGAAGTTACTACTGCTGTTTATAGTATATAAAAGTACAGATAACGGTTCGTTTTGTTTTTGCATAAAGTGAAGTTTAAAATCAAGCATGCTGTATGCGTTCGGACAGTTTAGGTCAGTACTTCCAGCCTAGCTGTATTACACGAGGTATCGGGTCAATGTTATTCATTCAAGTATTGTAATTTGCTTTTGTTCAACTTCTTATTAAACTTGCAATCGTTTCTAAATTATTGTAGGTTTCGAAGACATTCAAATTGTGAATCAATTGGTTCAATCAGACTTGGGATCACAGTCTTTGATAACGGTGCATTGCAATGTAGCTAGCGAAACACGCCTACCAAGGTCTTGAAGAGCGGCTGCCTTCATTCGCGCTTCATTTAGCCACGCAAAGTAACGTATAACGGTGTGCAGATATTCGTTATGTACGTTTGTAACAACGCGCAACTTCGGGCTCAGCTCTTTTTAACCTCTTACACCGTAGTATTCAAAACGCCGAGTCACTTTTTTTTTCAAAGCTTCAATTGATACCTACAATTTTTAAATTTTATAGATACTAGGTTCCTACAAATTTTTGCATGCTTGTTTATATTTTATACTTTTTAAATTATTGCTTGTATCTTTAAATTTATGTCTTGTGTTTTTAAATTCTATTCTGTATTTTTAAATTATTACGATGTCTTCTATTTTTAATTATTATATTTTTCAGTCCAGGGCCCCTCTGGACATCAGCCTCGTTGCTGAATGGGCCACCCTGGCAAAATATAATTTACCTTACCTTACCTTACTTCTTAAGCTCCTCTTCGAATAAATCTTTCGTCATTGGAACAATTGGTTAAAATAATTGAAGCCGCAGAATGTTCGATTTTACTTGGTTTAATACCACTATCCTCACCCTGACTCATTCCTTAGTCATTGGGATATTAATATTATTCCGTTGCATGTAATTACCAACTGTTAGCTTTGCTGGAATGTACTTTTGAGATCGTTCACCAGGCTGAACACATTGAACTTGCTTCTATCTTTATTTCGTTTCATATTGATAAATATTTTGCTTACTATTTCCCACTAGAATCCAGTAGCTACGCAGGAAAAAGAGGATACACAACGCTCAAACGGGAAGCGGGTAAATGAGCCACCGACTTATGCAACACCAGTAGTCTCCACCGCTGG
>NW_028145787.1:0-19460 GCF_977016875.1 Pavona decussata
GTTTTGGCGCAACCTACGCACGTAAATAAACTTGTTTGACGTTAATGCTCAGTAAATAACTTTGAATTACGTCCTTACAGACCGCACAAGCGAAAATGGCCTTATATCACTTCTTTATTTCCAAACTTAGGCATATTTTCTGACTTGCTAACTGAAAACAATGAAAATTGCGGCTATGACGTCATTCCAAAAATAACCCAAAATTACCTTTCTTCCTCTGCCATTTGTAATCCATGAAACATCCACCAATAAAACCCACTTTTGCCAAAACCCCTCACAAATAGCCAAACGTGGACCACTTCCCAAAGCGATCCATAAACTAACAGAATGCTCATACAGCGTCAAAGCGCTCAGACAACCAGTTGCAAAAATAGTGAGACACTCCAACCAAAAATCGCCCTTTACCACTTCAAATTGCTGCCGCTCATAAATCTGTGAGACATGACAGTACCCCCCTCCCTCCCCTCCATACAAAGTTGTTCCTCCAAATTTTGAGCGTCATCTTGCATTGCTAACAACATTGATAAGGGGAGGAGGGGGAATGGAAAGCACGTGATCACGGTAACTTCATTTAAGGCCAAATATGTTACAGTGTCTCAAGTCTTTTTGCAACTAGTTGTCTGAGTTAGGGGTGAACATCCAGGCCCTTTTCTCGGATGTGGAGGAACGTACAAATGATGTTGACCTAAATTTGGAAAATGCAACATCTATTTAGTACATCACTGGACATTTTAGGGTTCTAATTGGGGTGGAAGTGTGTGACTGAGGGAAAACAATGTCACACTATTTGGTTATGTCACGTCGAGAATGCGTGACTTTTGCAAGATCACAATAAAACCAAAACACTTGCACTAATGTCATTTGTAGTCAATCCTAAATAGTTATAAATGGCCAACGATAAAATACAGTCAGGGGTGAAAGCATTCCATGTGTTATGTATCATTTTATGACGGTCTACCATCACAACACGGTCTACCATCACTACAGTAAGAAATATGATATGTTATCTATTTTTAAGTCATTCGCTATGGTAGACCGTGTAGACCGTCACTGCAAAATTCGAGCCTACTTAGCAAACAGTTCACTTTAGGAAATTTAAGTCCGAAAGACTTTTCAATCACCGCAACACAAACGTGGCAAAGCATTTAGAGCACTTTGGGATCTCCTTTTGAACATCCTGCTGTATCTGTACATTGAAATGAAAGATCTTCCACCTAACAGACATCATGTCCGTCTCCCGCTGAACGATATCACCGTTTTTAATATAAACGAAAGGCTGTTTCCCCGTACAAGAAATAGGAGTGTCTTTTTCAAAAACAATGTCCCTGGCATAATGCGTTTTAGGCGCAGAGAGTAGCAAATAACCATGTAAGTGGCAAACTCGCGTTCGCCGCACTTTAATTTACGAACGTGTAAGTTTCACCTGTCGTAATTGCAATGCAAACACGTCCTGAAAAATGTAACTAGCTTAAAGCAATTTGCTGAAATAAGCGTGTATCACAATGTATATTCACAAACGTCTAATTTTCAAGACTCATTTCTAAGCAACTGGTTTTCCCCTTAAAACGGCACGCGATGACAATAGAAGGTGTGTTTATGTCCCTAACAAGAACGTCAACAAACGCTTATCTCCGAAATCTAATGACGGTTTTGGCGCAACCTACGCACGTAAATAAACTTGTTTGACGTTAATGCTCAGTAAATAACTTTGAATTACGTCCTTACAGACCGCACAAGCGAAAATGGCCTTATATCACTTCTTTATTTCCAAACTTAGGCATATTTTCTGACTTGCTAACTGAAAACAATGAAAATTGCGGCTATGACGTCATTCCAAAAATAACCCAAAATTACCTTTCTTCCTCTGCCATTTGTAATCCATGAAACATCCACCAATAAAACCCACTTTTGCCAAAACCCCTCACAAATAGCCAAACGTGGACCACTTCCCAAAGCGATCCATAAACTAACAGAATGCTCATACAGCGTCAAAGCGCTCAGACAACCAGTTGCAAAAATAGTGAGACACTCCAACCAAAAATCGCCCTTTACCACTTCAAATTGCTGCCGCTCATAAATCTGTGAGACATGACAGTACCCCCCTCCCTCCCCTCCATACAAAGTTGTTCCTCCAAATTTTGAGCGTCATCTTGCATTGCTAACAACATTGATAAGGGGAGGAGGGGGAATGGAAAGCACGTGATCACGGTAACTTCATTTAAGGCCAAATATGTTACAGTGTCTCAAGTCTTTTTGCAACTAGTTGTCTGAGTTAGGGGTGAACATCCAGGCCCTTTTCTCGGATGTGGAGGAACGTACAAATGATGTTGACCTAAATTTGGAAAATGCAACATCTATTTAGTACATCACTGGACATTTTAGGGTTCTAATTGGGGTGGAAGTGTGTGACTGAGGGAAAACAATGTCACACTATTTGGTTATGTCACGTCGAGAATGCGTGACTTTTGCAAGATCACAATAAAACCAAAACACTTGCACTAATGTCATTTGTAGTCAATCCTAAATAGTTATAAATGGCCAACGATAAAATACAGTCAGGGGTGAAAGCATTCCATGTGTTATGTATCATTTTATGACGGTCTACCATCACAACACGGTCTACCATCACTACAGTAAGAAATATGATATGTTATCTATTTTTAAGTCATTCGCTATGGTAGACCGTGTAGACCGTCACTGCAAAATTCGAGCCTACTTAGCAAACAGTTCACTTTAGGAAATTTAAGTCCGAAAGACTTTTCAATCACCGCAACACAAACGTGGCAAAGCATTTAGAGCACTTTGGGATCTCCTTTTGAACATCCTGCTGTATCTGTACATTGAAATGAAAGATCTTCCACCTAACAGACATCATGTCCGTCTCCCGCTGAACGATATCACCGTTTTTAATATAAACGAAAGGCTGTTTCCCCGTACAAGAAATAGGAGTGTCTTTTTCAAAAACAATGTCCCTGGCATAATGCGTTTTAGGCGCAGAGAGTAGCAAATAACCATGTAAGTGGCAAACTCGCGTTCGCCGCACTTTAATTTACGAACGTGTAAGTTTCACCTGTCGTAATTGCAATGCAAACACGTCCTGAAAAATGTAACTAGCTTAAAGCAATTTGCTGAAATAAGCGTGTATCACAATGTATATTCACAAACGTCTAATTTTCAAGACTCATTTCTAAGCAACTGGTTTTCCCCTTAAAACGGCACGCGATGACAATAGAAGGTGTGTTTATGTCCCTAACAAGAACGTCAACAAACGCTTATCTCCGAAATCTAATGACGGTTTTGGCGCAACCTACGCACGTAAATAAACTTGTTTGACGTTAATGCTCAGTAAATAACTTTGAATTACGTCCTTACAGACCGCACAAGCGAAAATGGCCTTATATCACTTCTTTATTTCCAAACTTAGGCATATTTTCTGACTTGCTAACTGAAAACAATGAAAATTGCGGCTATGACGTCATTCCAAAAATAACCCAAAATTACCTTTCTTCCTCTGCCATTTGTAATCCATGAAACATCCACCAATAAAACCCACTTTTGCCAAAACCCCTCACAAATAGCCAAACGTGGACCACTTCCCAAAGCGATCCATAAACTAACAGAATGCTCATACAGCGTCAAAGCGCTCAGACAACCAGTTGCAAAAATAGTGAGACACTCCAACCAAAAATCGCCCTTTACCACTTCAAATTGCTGCCGCTCATAAATCTGTGAGACATGACAGTACCCCCCTCCCTCCCCTCCATACAAAGTTGTTCCTCCAAATTTTGAGCGTCATCTTGCATTGCTAACAACATTGATAAGGGGAGGAGGGGGAATGGAAAGCACGTGATCACGGTAACTTCATTTAAGGCCAAATATGTTACAGTGTCTCAAGTCTTTTTGCAACTAGTTGTCTGAGTTAGGGGTGAACATCCAGGCCCTTTTCTCGGATGTGGAGGAACGTACAAATGATGTTGACCTAAATTTGGAAAATGCAACATCTATTTAGTACATCACTGGACATTTTAGGGTTCTAATTGGGGTGGAAGTGTGTGACTGAGGGAAAACAATGTCACACTATTTGGTTATGTCACGTCGAGAATGCGTGACTTTTGCAAGATCACAATAAAACCAAAACACTTGCACTAATGTCATTTGTAGTCAATCCTAAATAGTTATAAATGGCCAACGATAAAATACAGTCAGGGGTGAAAGCATTCCATGTGTTATGTATCATTTTATGACGGTCTACCATCACAACACGGTCTACCATCACTACAGTAAGAAATATGATATGTTATCTATTTTTAAGTCATTCGCTATGGTAGACCGTGTAGACCGTCACTGCAAAATTCGAGCCTACTTAGCAAACAGTTCACTTTAGGAAATTTAAGTCCGAAAGACTTTTCAATCACCGCAACACAAACGTGGCAAAGCATTTAGAGCACTTTGGGATCTCCTTTTGAACATCCTGCTGTATCTGTACATTGAAATGAAAGATCTTCCACCTAACAGACATCATGTCCGTCTCCCGCTGAACGATATCACCGTTTTTAATATAAACGAAAGGCTGTTTCCCCGTACAAGAAATAGGAGTGTCTTTTTCAAAAACAATGTCCCTGGCATAATGCGTTTTAGGCGCAGAGAGTAGCAAATAACCATGTAAGTGGCAAACTCGCGTTCGCCGCACTTTAATTTACGAACGTGTAAGTTTCACCTGTCGTAATTGCAATGCAAACACGTCCTGAAAAATGTAACTAGCTTAAAGCAATTTGCTGAAATAAGCGTGTATCACAATGTATATTCACAAACGTCTAATTTTCAAGACTCATTTCTAAGCAACTGGTTTTCCCCTTAAAACGGCACGCGATGACAATAGAAGGTGTGTTTATGTCCCTAACAAGAACGTCAACAAACGCTTATCTCCGAAATCTAATGACGGTTTTGGCGCAACCTACGCACGTAAATAAACTTGTTTGACGTTAATGCTCAGTAAATAACTTTGAATTACGTCCTTACAGACCGCACAAGCGAAAATGGCCTTATATCACTTCTTTATTTCCAAACTTAGGCATATTTTCTGACTTGCTAACTGAAAACAATGAAAATTGCGGCTATGACGTCATTCCAAAAATAACCCAAAATTACCTTTCTTCCTCTGCCATTTGTAATCCATGAAACATCCACCAATAAAACCCACTTTTGCCAAAACCCCTCACAAATAGCCAAACGTGGACCACTTCCCAAAGCGATCCATAAACTAACAGAATGCTCATACAGCGTCAAAGCGCTCAGACAACCAGTTGCAAAAATAGTGAGACACTCCAACCAAAAATCGCCCTTTACCACTTCAAATTGCTGCCGCTCATAAATCTGTGAGACATGACAGTACCCCCCTCCCTCCCCTCCATACAAAGTTGTTCCTCCAAATTTTGAGCGTCATCTTGCATTGCTAACAACATTGATAAGGGGAGGAGGGGGAATGGAAAGCACGTGATCACGGTAACTTCATTTAAGGCCAAATATGTTACAGTGTCTCAAGTCTTTTTGCAACTAGTTGTCTGAGTTAGGGGTGAACATCCAGGCCCTTTTCTCGGATGTGGAGGAACGTACAAATGATGTTGACCTAAATTTGGAAAATGCAACATCTATTTAGTACATCACTGGACATTTTAGGGTTCTAATTGGGGTGGAAGTGTGTGACTGAGGGAAAACAATGTCACACTATTTGGTTATGTCACGTCGAGAATGCGTGACTTTTGCAAGATCACAATAAAACCAAAACACTTGCACTAATGTCATTTGTAGTCAATCCTAAATAGTTATAAATGGCCAACGATAAAATACAGTCAGGGGTGAAAGCATTCCATGTGTTATGTATCATTTTATGACGGTCTACCATCACAACACGGTCTACCATCACTACAGTAAGAAATATGATATGTTATCTATTTTTAAGTCATTCGCTATGGTAGACCGTGTAGACCGTCACTGCAAAATTCGAGCCTACTTAGCAAACAGTTCACTTTAGGAAATTTAAGTCCGAAAGACTTTTCAATCACCGCAACACAAACGTGGCAAAGCATTTAGAGCACTTTGGGATCTCCTTTTGAACATCCTGCTGTATCTGTACATTGAAATGAAAGATCTTCCACCTAACAGACATCATGTCCGTCTCCCGCTGAACGATATCACCGTTTTTAATATAAACGAAAGGCTGTTTCCCCGTACAAGAAATAGGAGTGTCTTTTTCAAAAACAATGTCCCTGGCATAATGCGTTTTAGGCGCAGAGAGTAGCAAATAACCATGTAAGTGGCAAACTCGCGTTCGCCGCACTTTAATTTACGAACGTGTAAGTTTCACCTGTCGTAATTGCAATGCAAACACGTCCTGAAAAATGTAACTAGCTTAAAGCAATTTGCTGAAATAAGCGTGTATCACAATGTATATTCACAAACGTCTAATTTTCAAGACTCATTTCTAAGCAACTGGTTTTCCCCTTAAAACGGCACGCGATGACAATAGAAGGTGTGTTTATGTCCCTAACAAGAACGTCAACAAACGCTTATCTCCGAAATCTAATGACGGTTTTGGCGCAACCTACGCACGTAAATAAACTTGTTTGACGTTAATGCTCAGTAAATAACTTTGAATTACGTCCTTACAGACCGCACAAGCGAAAATGGCCTTATATCACTTCTTTATTTCCAAACTTAGGCATATTTTCTGACTTGCTAACTGAAAACAATGAAAATTGCGGCTATGACGTCATTCCAAAAATAACCCAAAATTACCTTTCTTCCTCTGCCATTTGTAATCCATGAAACATCCACCAATAAAACCCACTTTTGCCAAAACCCCTCACAAATAGCCAAACGTGGACCACTTCCCAAAGCGATCCATAAACTAACAGAATGCTCATACAGCGTCAAAGCGCTCAGACAACCAGTTGCAAAAATAGTGAGACACTCCAACCAAAAATCGCCCTTTACCACTTCAAATTGCTGCCGCTCATAAATCTGTGAGACATGACAGTACCCCCCTCCCTCCCCTCCATACAAAGTTGTTCCTCCAAATTTTGAGCGTCATCTTGCATTGCTAACAACATTGATAAGGGGAGGAGGGGGAATGGAAAGCACGTGATCACGGTAACTTCATTTAAGGCCAAATATGTTACAGTGTCTCAAGTCTTTTTGCAACTAGTTGTCTGAGTTAGGGGTGAACATCCAGGCCCTTTTCTCGGATGTGGAGGAACGTACAAATGATGTTGACCTAAATTTGGAAAATGCAACATCTATTTAGTACATCACTGGACATTTTAGGGTTCTAATTGGGGTGGAAGTGTGTGACTGAGGGAAAACAATGTCACACTATTTGGTTATGTCACGTCGAGAATGCGTGACTTTTGCAAGATCACAATAAAACCAAAACACTTGCACTAATGTCATTTGTAGTCAATCCTAAATAGTTATAAATGGCCAACGATAAAATACAGTCAGGGGTGAAAGCATTCCATGTGTTATGTATCATTTTATGACGGTCTACCATCACAACACGGTCTACCATCACTACAGTAAGAAATATGATATGTTATCTATTTTTAAGTCATTCGCTATGGTAGACCGTGTAGACCGTCACTGCAAAATTCGAGCCTACTTAGCAAACAGTTCACTTTAGGAAATTTAAGTCCGAAAGACTTTTCAATCACCGCAACACAAACGTGGCAAAGCATTTAGAGCACTTTGGGATCTCCTTTTGAACATCCTGCTGTATCTGTACATTGAAATGAAAGATCTTCCACCTAACAGACATCATGTCCGTCTCCCGCTGAACGATATCACCGTTTTTAATATAAACGAAAGGCTGTTTCCCCGTACAAGAAATAGGAGTGTCTTTTTCAAAAACAATGTCCCTGGCATAATGCGTTTTAGGCGCAGAGAGTAGCAAATAACCATGTAAGTGGCAAACTCGCGTTCGCCGCACTTTAATTTACGAACGTGTAAGTTTCACCTGTCGTAATTGCAATGCAAACACGTCCTGAAAAATGTAACTAGCTTAAAGCAATTTGCTGAAATAAGCGTGTATCACAATGTATATTCACAAACGTCTAATTTTCAAGACTCATTTCTAAGCAACTGGTTTTCCCCTTAAAACGGCACGCGATGACAATAGAAGGTGTGTTTATGTCCCTAACAAGAACGTCAACAAACGCTTATCTCCGAAATCTAATGACGGTTTTGGCGCAACCTACGCACGTAAATAAACTTGTTTGACGTTAATGCTCAGTAAATAACTTTGAATTACGTCCTTACAGACCGCACAAGCGAAAATGGCCTTATATCACTTCTTTATTTCCAAACTTAGGCATATTTTCTGACTTGCTAACTGAAAACAATGAAAATTGCGGCTATGACGTCATTCCAAAAATAACCCAAAATTACCTTTCTTCCTCTGCCATTTGTAATCCATGAAACATCCACCAATAAAACCCACTTTTGCCAAAACCCCTCACAAATAGCCAAACGTGGACCACTTCCCAAAGCGATCCATAAACTAACAGAATGCTCATACAGCGTCAAAGCGCTCAGACAACCAGTTGCAAAAATAGTGAGACACTCCAACCAAAAATCGCCCTTTACCACTTCAAATTGCTGCCGCTCATAAATCTGTGAGACATGACAGTACCCCCCTCCCTCCCCTCCATACAAAGTTGTTCCTCCAAATTTTGAGCGTCATCTTGCATTGCTAACAACATTGATAAGGGGAGGAGGGGGAATGGAAAGCACGTGATCACGGTAACTTCATTTAAGGCCAAATATGTTACAGTGTCTCAAGTCTTTTTGCAACTAGTTGTCTGAGTTAGGGGTGAACATCCAGGCCCTTTTCTCGGATGTGGAGGAACGTACAAATGATGTTGACCTAAATTTGGAAAATGCAACATCTATTTAGTACATCACTGGACATTTTAGGGTTCTAATTGGGGTGGAAGTGTGTGACTGAGGGAAAACAATGTCACACTATTTGGTTATGTCACGTCGAGAATGCGTGACTTTTGCAAGATCACAATAAAACCAAAACACTTGCACTAATGTCATTTGTAGTCAATCCTAAATAGTTATAAATGGCCAACGATAAAATACAGTCAGGGGTGAAAGCATTCCATGTGTTATGTATCATTTTATGACGGTCTACCATCACAACACGGTCTACCATCACTACAGTAAGAAATATGATATGTTATCTATTTTTAAGTCATTCGCTATGGTAGACCGTGTAGACCGTCACTGCAAAATTCGAGCCTACTTAGCAAACAGTTCACTTTAGGAAATTTAAGTCCGAAAGACTTTTCAATCACCGCAACACAAACGTGGCAAAGCATTTAGAGCACTCTGGGATCTCCTTTTGAACATCCTGCTGTATCTGTACATTGAAATGAAAGATCTTCCACCTAACAGACATCATGTCCGTCTCCCGCTGAACGATATCACCGTTTTTAATATAAACGAAAGGCTGTTTCCCCGTACAAGAAATAGGAGTGTCTTTTTCAAAAACAATGTCCCTGGCATAATGCGTTTTAGGCGCAGAGAGTAGCAAATAACCATGTAAGTGGCAAACTCGCGTTCGCCGCACTTTAATTTACGAACGTGTAAGTTTCACCTGTCGTAATTGCAATGCAAACACGTCCTGAAAAATGTAACTAGCTTAAAGCAATTTGCTGAAATAAGCGTGTATCACAATGTATATTCACAAACGTCTAATTTTCAAGACTCATTTCTAAGCAACTGGTTTTCCCCTTAAAACGGCACGCGATGACAATAGAAGGTGTGTTTATGTCCCTAACAAGAACGTCAACAAACGCTTATCTCCGAAATCTAATGACGGTTTTGGCGCAACCTACGCACGTAAATAAACTTGTTTGACGTTAATGCTCAGTAAATAACTTTGAATTACGTCCTTACAGACCGCACAAGCGAAAATGGCCTTATATCACTTCTTTATTTCCAAACTTAGGCATATTTTCTGACTTGCTAACTGAAAACAATGAAAATTGCGGCTATGACGTCATTCCAAAAATAACCCAAAATTACCTTTCTTCCTCTGCCATTTGTAATCCATGAAACATCCACCAATAAAACCCACTTTTGCCAAAACCCCTCACAAATAGCCAAACGTGGACCACTTCCCAAAGCGATCCATAAACTAACAGAATGCTCATACAGCGTCAAAGCGCTCAGACAACCAGTTGCAAAAATAGTGAGACACTCCAACCAAAAATCGCCCTTTACCACTTCAAATTGCTGCCGCTCATAAATCTGTGAGACATGACAGTACCCCCCTCCCTCCCCTCCATACAAAGTTGTTCCTCCAAATTTTGAGCGTCATCTTGCATTGCTAACAACATTGATAAGGGGAGGAGGGGGAATGGAAAGCACGTGATCACGGTAACTTCATTTAAGGCCAAATATGTTACAGTGTCTCAAGTCTTTTTGCAACTAGTTGTCTGAGTTAGGGGTGAACATCCAGGCCCTTTTCTCGGATGTGGAGGAACGTACAAATGATGTTGACCTAAATTTGGAAAATGCAACATCTATTTAGTACATCACTGGACATTTTAGGGTTCTAATTGGGGTGGAAGTGTGTGACTGAGGGAAAACAATGTCACACTATTTGGTTATGTCACGTCGAGAATGCGTGACTTTTGCAAGATCACAATAAAACCAAAACACTTGCACTAATGTCATTTGTAGTCAATCCTAAATAGTTATAAATGGCCAACGATAAAATACAGTCAGGGGTGAAAGCATTCCATGTGTTATGTATCATTTTATGACGGTCTACCATCACAACACGGTCTACCATCACTACAGTAAGAAATATGATATGTTATCTATTTTTAAGTCATTCGCTATGGTAGACCGTGTAGACCGTCACTGCAAAATTCGAGCCTACTTAGCAAACAGTTCACTTTAGGAAATTTAAGTCCGAAAGACTTTTCAATCACCGCAACACAAACGTGGCAAAGCATTTAGAGCACTTTGGGATCTCCTTTTGAACATCCTGCTGTATCTGTACATTGAAATGAAAGATCTTCCACCTAACAGACATCATGTCCGTCTCCCGCTGAACGATATCACCGTTTTTAATATAAACGAAAGGCTGTTTCCCCGTACAAGAAATAGGAGTGTCTTTTTCAAAAACAATGTCCCTGGCATAATGCGTTTTAGGCGCAGAGAGTAGCAAATAACCATGTAAGTGGCAAACTCGCGTTCGCCGCACTTTAATTTACGAACGTGTAAGTTTCACCTGTCGTAATTGCAATGCAAACACGTCCTGAAAAATGTAACTAGCTTAAAGCAATTTGCTGAAATAAGCGTGTATCACAATGTATATTCACAAACGTCTAATTTTCAAGACTCATTTCTAAGCAACTGGTTTTCCCCTTAAAACGGCACGCGATGACAATAGAAGGTGTGTTTATGTCCCTAACAAGAACGTCAACAAACGCTTATCTCCGAAATCTAATGACGGTTTTGGCGCAACCTACGCACGTAAATAAACTTGTTTGACGTTAATGCTCAGTAAATAACTTTGAATTACGTCCTTACAGACCGCACAAGCGAAAATGGCCTTATATCACTTCTTTATTTCCAAACTTAGGCATATTTTCTGACTTGCTAACTGAAAACAATGAAAATTGCGGCTATGACGTCATTCCAAAAATAACCCAAAATTACCTTTCTTCCTCTGCCATTTGTAATCCATGAAACATCCACCAATAAAACCCACTTTTGCCAAAACCCCTCACAAATAGCCAAACGTGGACCACTTCCCAAAGCGATCCATAAACTAACAGAATGCTCATACAGCGTCAAAGCGCTCAGACAACCAGTTGCAAAAATAGTGAGACACTCCAACCAAAAATCGCCCTTTACCACTTCAAATTGCTGCCGCTCATAAATCTGTGAGACATGACAGTACCCCCCTCCCTCCCCTCCATACAAAGTTGTTCCTCCAAATTTTGAGCGTCATCTTGCATTGCTAACAACATTGATAAGGGGAGGAGGGGGAATGGAAAGCACGTGATCACGGTAACTTCATTTAAGGCCAAATATGTTACAGTGTCTCAAGTCTTTTTGCAACTAGTTGTCTGAGTTAGGGGTGAACATCCAGGCCCTTTTCTCGGATGTGGAGGAACGTACAAATGATGTTGACCTAAATTTGGAAAATGCAACATCTATTTAGTACATCACTGGACATTTTAGGGTTCTAATTGGGGTGGAAGTGTGTGACTGAGGGAAAACAATGTCACACTATTTGGTTATGTCACGTCGAGAATGCGTGACTTTTGCAAGATCACAATAAAACCAAAACACTTGCACTAATGTCATTTGTAGTCAATCCTAAATAGTTATAAATGGCCAACGATAAAATACAGTCAGGGGTGAAAGCATTCCATGTGTTATGTATCATTTTATGACGGTCTACCATCACAACACGGTCTACCATCACTACAGTAAGAAATATGATATGTTATCTATTTTTAAGTCATTCGCTATGGTAGACCGTGTAGACCGTCACTGCAAAATTCGAGCCTACTTAGCAAACAGTTCACTTTAGGAAATTTAAGTCCGAAAGACTTTTCAATCACCGCAACACAAACGTGGCAAAGCATTTAGAGCACTTTGGGATCTCCTTTTGAACATCCTGCTGTATCTGTACATTGAAATGAAAGATCTTCCACCTAACAGACATCATGTCCGTCTCCCGCTGAACGATATCACCGTTTTTAATATAAACGAAAGGCTGTTTCCCCGTACAAGAAATAGGAGTGTCTTTTTCAAAAACAATGTCCCTGGCATAATGCGTTTTAGGCGCAGAGAGTAGCAAATAACCATGTAAGTGGCAAACTCGCGTTCGCCGCACTTTAATTTACGAACGTGTAAGTTTCACCTGTCGTAATTGCAATGCAAACACGTCCTGAAAAATGTAACTAGCTTAAAGCAATTTGCTGAAATAAGCGTGTATCACAATGTATATTCACAAACGTCTAATTTTCAAGACTCATTTCTAAGCAACTGGTTTTCCCCTTAAAACGGCACGCGATGACAATAGAAGGTGTGTTTATGTCCCTAACAAGAACGTCAACAAACGCTTATCTCCGAAATCTAATGACGGTTTTGGCGCAACCTACGCACGTAAATAAACTTGTTTGACGTTAATGCTCAGTAAATAACTTTGAATTACGTCCTTACAGACCGCACAAGCGAAAATGGCCTTATATCACTTCTTTATTTCCAAACTTAGGCATATTTTCTGACTTGCTAACTGAAAACAATGAAAATTGCGGCTATGACGTCATTCCAAAAATAACCCAAAATTACCTTTCTTCCTCTGCCATTTGTAATCCATGAAACATCCACCAATAAAACCCACTTTTGCCAAAACCCCTCACAAATAGCCAAACGTGGACCACTTCCCAAAGCGATCCATAAACTAACAGAATGCTCATACAGCGTCAAAGCGCTCAGACAACCAGTTGCAAAAATAGTGAGACACTCCAACCAAAAATCGCCCTTTACCACTTCAAATTGCTGCCGCTCATAAATCTGTGAGACATGACAGTACCCCCCTCCCTCCCCTCCATACAAAGTTGTTCCTCCAAATTTTGAGCGTCATCTTGCATTGCTAACAACATTGATAAGGGGAGGAGGGGGAATGGAAAGCACGTGATCACGGTAACTTCATTTAAGGCCAAATATGTTACAGTGTCTCAAGTCTTTTTGCAACTAGTTGTCTGAGTTAGGGGTGAACATCCAGGCCCTTTTCTCGGATGTGGAGGAACGTACAAATGATGTTGACCTAAATTTGGAAAATGCAACATCTATTTAGTACATCACTGGACATTTTAGGGTTCTAATTGGGGTGGAAGTGTGTGACTGAGGGAAAACAATGTCACACTATTTGGTTATGTCACGTCGAGAATGCGTGACTTTTGCAAGATCACAATAAAACCAAAACACTTGCACTAATGTCATTTGTAGTCAATCCTAAATAGTTATAAATGGCCAACGATAAAATACAGTCAGGGGTGAAAGCATTCCATGTGTTATGTATCATTTTATGACGGTCTACCATCACAACACGGTCTACCATCACTACAGTAAGAAATATGATATGTTATCTATTTTTAAGTCATTCGCTATGGTAGACCGTGTAGACCGTCACTGCAAAATTCGAGCCTACTTAGCAAACAGTTCACTTTAGGAAATTTAAGTCCGAAAGACTTTTCAATCACCGCAACACAAACGTGGCAAAGCATTTAGAGCACTTTGGGATCTCCTTTTGAACATCCTGCTGTATCTGTACATTGAAATGAAAGATCTTCCACCTAACAGACATCATGTCCGTCTCCCGCTGAACGATATCACCGTTTTTAATATAAACGAAAGGCTGTTTCCCCGTACAAGAAATAGGAGTGTCTTTTTCAAAAACAATGTCCCTGGCATAATGCGTTTTAGGCGCAGAGAGTAGCAAATAACCATGTAAGTGGCAAACTCGCGTTCGCCGCACTTTAATTTACGAACGTGTAAGTTTCACCTGTCGTAATTGCAATGCAAACACGTCCTGAAAAATGTAACTAGCTTAAAGCAATTTGCTGAAATAAGCGTGTATCACAATGTATATTCACAAACGTCTAATTTTCAAGACTCATTTCTAAGCAACTGGTTTTCCCCTTAAAACGGCACGCGATGACAATAGAAGGTGTGTTTATGTCCCTAACAAGAACGTCAACAAACGCTTATCTCCGAAATCTAATGACGGTTTTGGCGCAACCTACGCACGTAAATAAACTTGTTTGACGTTAATGCTCAGTAAATAACTTTGAATTACGTCCTTACAGACCGCACAAGCGAAAATGGCCTTATATCACTTCTTTATTTCCAAACTTAGGCATATTTTCTGACTTGCTAACTGAAAACAATGAAAATTGCGGCTATGACGTCATTCCAAAAATAACCCAAAATTACCTTTCTTCCTCTGCCATTTGTAATCCATGAAACATCCACCAATAAAACCCACTTTTGCCAAAACCCCTCACAAATAGCCAAACGTGGACCACTTCCCAAAGCGATCCATAAACTAACAGAATGCTCATACAGCGTCAAAGCGCTCAGACAACCAGTTGCAAAAATAGTGAGACACTCCAACCAAAAATCGCCCTTTACCACTTCAAATTGCTGCCGCTCATAAATCTGTGAGACATGACAGTACCCCCCTCCCTCCCCTCCATACAAAGTTGTTCCTCCAAATTTTGAGCGTCATCTTGCATTGCTAACAACATTGATAAGGGGAGGAGGGGGAATGGAAAGCACGTGATCACGGTAACTTCATTTAAGGCCAAATATGTTACAGTGTCTCAAGTCTTTTTGCAACTAGTTGTCTGAGTTAGGGGTGAACATCCAGGCCCTTTTCTCGGATGTGGAGGAACGTACAAATGATGTTGACCTAAATTTGGAAAATGCAACATCTATTTAGTACATCACTGGACATTTTAGGGTTCTAATTGGGGTGGAAGTGTGTGACTGAGGGAAAACAATGTCACACTATTTGGTTATGTCACGTCGAGAATGCGTGACTTTTGCAAGATCACAATAAAACCAAAACACTTGCACTAATGTCATTTGTAGTCAATCCTAAATAGTTATAAATGGCCAACGATAAAATACAGTCAGGGGTGAAAGCATTCCATGTGTTATGTATCATTTTATGACGGTCTACCATCACAACACGGTCTACCATCACTACAGTAAGAAATATGATATGTTATCTATTTTTAAGTCATTCGCTATGGTAGACCGTGTAGACCGTCACTGCAAAATTCGAGCCTACTTAGCAAACAGTTCACTTTAGGAAATTTAAGTCCGAAAGACTTTTCAATCACCGCAACACAAACGTGGCAAAGCATTTAGAGCACTTTGGGATCTCCTTTTGAACATCCTGCTGTATCTGTACATTGAAATGAAAGATCTTCCACCTAACAGACATCATGTCCGTCTCCCGCTGAACGATATCACCGTTTTTAATATAAACGAAAGGCTGTTTCCCCGTACAAGAAATAGGAGTGTCTTTTTCAAAAACAATGTCCCTGGCATAATGCGTTTTAGGCGCAGAGAGTAGCAAATAACCATGTAAGTGGCAAACTCGCGTTCGCCGCACTTTAATTTACGAACGTGTAAGTTTCACCTGTCGTAATTGCAATGCAAACACGTCCTGAAAAATGTAACTAGCTTAAAGCAATTTGCTGAAATAAGCGTGTATCACAATGTATATTCACAAACGTCTAATTTTCAAGACTCATTTCTAAGCAACTGGTTTTCCCCTTAAAACGGCACGCGATGACAATAGAAGGTGTGTTTATGTCCCTAACAAGAACGTCAACAAACGCTTATCTCCGAAATCTAATGACGGTTTTGGCGCAACCTACGCACGTAAATAAACTTGTTTGACGTTAATGCTCAGTAAATAACTTTGAATTACGTCCTTACAGACCGCACAAGCGAAAATGGCCTTATATCACTTCTTTATTTCCAAACTTAGGCATATTTTCTGACTTGCTAACTGAAAACAATGAAAATTGCGGCTATGACGTCATTCCAAAAATAACCCAAAATTACCTTTCTTCCTCTGCCATTTGTAATCCATGAAACATCCACCAATAAAACCCACTTTTGCCAAAACCCCTCACAAATAGCCAAACGTGGACCACTTCCCAAAGCGATCCATAAACTAACAGAATGCTCATACAGCGTCAAAGCGCTCAGACAACCAGTTGCAAAAATAGTGAGACACTCCAACCAAAAATCGCCCTTTACCACTTCAAATTGCTGCCGCTCATAAATCTGTGAGACATGACAGTACCCCCCTCCCTCCCCTCCATACAAAGTTGTTCCTCCAAATTTTGAGCGTCATCTTGCATTGCTAACAACATTGATAAGGGGAGGAGGGGGAATGGAAAGCACGTGATCACGGTAACTTCATTTAAGGCCAAATATGTTACAGTGTCTCAAGTCTTTTTGCAACTAGTTGTCTGAGTTAGGGGTGAACATCCAGGCCCTTTTCTCGGATGTGGAGGAACGTACAAATGATGTTGACCTAAATTTGGAAAATGCAACATCTATTTAGTACATCACTGGACATTTTAGGGTTCTAATTGGGGTGGAAGTGTGTGACTGAGGGAAAACAATGTCACACTATTTGGTTATGTCACGTCGAGAATGCGTGACTTTTGCAAGATCACAATAAAACCAAAACACTTGCACTAATGTCATTTGTAGTCAATCCTAAATAGTTATAAATGGCCAACGATAAAATACAGTCAGGGGTGAAAGCATTCCATGTGTTATGTATCATTTTATGACGGTCTACCATCACAACACGGTCTACCATCACTACAGTAAGAAATATGATATGTTATCTATTTTTAAGTCATTCGCTATGGTAGACCGTGTAGACCGTCACTGCAAAATTCGAGCCTACTTAGCAAACAGTTCACTTTAGGAAATTTAAGTCCGAAAGACTTTTCAATCACCGCAACACAAACGTGGCAAAGCATTTAGAGCACTTTGGGATCTCCTTTTGAACATCCTGCTGTATCTGTACATTGAAATGAAAGATCTTCCACCTAACAGACATCATGTCCGTCTCCCGCTGAACGATATCACCGTTTTTAATATAAACGAAAGGCTGTTTCCCCGTACAAGAAATAGGAGTGTCTTTTTCAAAAACAATGTCCCTGGCATAATGCGTTTTAGGCGCAGAGAGTAGCAAATAACCATGTAAGTGGCAAACTCGCGTTCGCCGCACTTTAATTTACGAACGTGTAAGTTTCACCTGTCGTAATTGCAATGCAAACACGTCCTGAAAAATGTAACTAGCTTAAAGCAATTTGCTGAAATAAGCGTGTATCACAATGTATATTCACAAACGTCTAATTTTCAAGACTCATTTCTAAGCAACTGGTTTTCCCCTTAAAACGGCACGCGATGACAATAGAAGGTGTGTTTATGTCCCTAACAAGAACGTCAACAAACGCTTATCTCCGAAATCTAATGACGGTTTTGGCGCAACCTACGCACGTAAATAAACTTGTTTGACGTTAATGCTCAGTAAATAACTTTGAATTACGTCCTTACAGACCGCACAAGCGAAAATGGCCTTATATCACTTCTTTATTTCCAAACTTAGGCATATTTTCTGACTTGCTAACTGAAAACAATGAAAATTGCGGCTATGACGTCATTCCAAAAATAACCCAAAATTACCTTTCTTCCTCTGCCATTTGTAATCCATGAAACATCCACCAATAAAACCCACTTTTGCCAAAACCCCTCACAAATAGCCAAACGTGGACCACTTCCCAAAGCGATCCATAAACTAACAGAATGCTCATACAGCGTCAAAGCGCTCAGACAACCAGTTGCAAAAATAGTGAGACACTCCAACCAAAAATCGCCCTTTACCACTTCAAATTGCTGCCGCTCATAAATCTGTGAGACATGACAGTACCCCCCTCCCTCCCCTCCATACAAAGTTGTTCCTCCAAATTTTGAGCGTCATCTTGCATTGCTAACAACATTGATAAGGGGAGGAGGGGGAATGGAAAGCACGTGATCACGGTAACTTCATTTAAGGCCAAATATGTTACAGTGTCTCAAGTCTTTTTGCAACTAGTTGTCTGAGTTAGGGGTGTACATCCAGGCCCTTTTCTCGGATGTGGAGGAACGTACAAATGATGTTGACCTAAATTTGGAAAATGCAACATCTATTTAGTACATCACTGGACATTTTAGGGTTCTAATTGGGGTGGAAGTGTGTGACTGAGGGAAAACAATGTCACACTATTTGGTTATGTCACGTCGAGAATGCGTGACTTTTGCAAGATCACAATAAAACCAAAACACTTGCACTAATGTCATTTGTAGTCAATCCTAAATAGTTATAAATGGCCAACGATAAAATACAGTCAGGGGTGAAAGCATTCCATGTGTTATGTATCATTTTATGACGGTCTACCATCACAACACGGTCTACCATCACTACAGTAAGAAATATGATATGTTATCTATTTTTAAGTCATTCGCTATGGTAGACCGTGTAGACCGTCACTGCAAAATTCGAGCCTACTTAGCAAACAGTTCACTTTAGGAAATTTAAGTCCGAAAGACTTTTCAATCACCGCAACACAAACGTGGCAAAGCATTTAGAGCACTTTGGGATCTCCTTTTGAACATCCTGCTGTATCTGTACATTGAAATGAAAGATCTTCCACCTAACAGACATCATGTCCGTCTCCCGCTGAACGATATCACCGTTTTTAATATAAACGAAAGGCTGTTTCCCCGTACAAGAAATAGGAGTGTCTTTTTCAAAAACAATGTCCCTGGCATAATGCGTTTTA
>NW_028145788.1:0-22500 GCF_977016875.1 Pavona decussata
CTCGGCTAAGTGCAGTTCTGTACCAGCCAGCCGTGCTAGGCGTGACAACAAGAAACTTCTCTTGAGAATATAAATTGACTTTTGCATTATTATTATTATTATTTTTTTTTTTTTGTGAATTGACTTCGCGATTTTCCAACTCGTAACTTACGAGTTGGCTTTTATTGAATGAAAGCTGACTGAAAGAAACTGAAAATTTGTCTTTGTATCTGTTGTATTCACGCTCTTCAAAAAATCTTGAATTTCGCAAAGTTGTTGTTTTGCCGAGAACGGCAACATTTTTTACACACGTGTAAGGTCATTGTTTTGCTCATTAAACCTTTTGTACTTCGAAGTTCTCAATACCGGCTTATTTATTGCGAGCAGGAGGGAGGAGGAAGGAAAAGTAACCTAGGTCGTTTGAAAAGATCTGGCGATGCGTGTTTGGTCGTTTCGGTAGGTCGCAGTCAATACAATCCAAGAGACGTTTCTTGCTGTCACGCCTAGCACGGCTGGCTGGTACAGAACTGCACTTAGCCGGGAGGGGGTTTGTGTGGTTTGTTACGTGCCAAAGGCTTCCCGTGGATTTCCCTGGCTGGGCACATTTTAGTACTCGTGCCTAGGTTTGACCGTGAGTTTGTTCCAACATTCCAGCGACATGGCTCTGTCGGCGGCAAAAATGGCACCCAATTTGAAATGAACTTTGTTTTCAACGAAGGCCTGTGTCTCAATAAATAAACTTCGCCGAAAATTATCTGCCCAGGTAGGACCGCACATCATCCTTCTTGCCATGTGGAGAGACAGTTAAGCGAGTGCTTAAGTTTCAAGCAAATTTTAGCGAGGTTTTCGAAGTGCTCTCCTCAAATGACGGGCCAAATTATATTCAAATTCGACTTTTAGTTTCCTACCTTGTCATTAACATAATACAGTGATGCACGTGGAACAGCTGCTGAGAGATAAACCGCTCTAAACAGCGTTTAGCAGCACTGGGAAGCATTGAAAACACAGCAAAACACACCGGGTAAGGTTTTTCAGACTTAATTGTATTTTTGGTGAGTTTTGTGGGAATATTGTTGTCTAAATTTCGATTTAATTTTAACTCCATACAAACTCTTAAATCACGCTTGCATGGTAGCCTGTGTCACATACGCTTTGGTGACCTGTGGTCGAACGGCGTGCCTTATCAGGGTACAGATACACAGAGCAACGGCGTCACGCCATCAGCCCGTTTGTGAAATGCCTGGACTTCTCTCTCCGTTTTTATTTATTTATTTATTTATTTATTTATTTATTTATTATTTTTTGACCCAGACGTCTTATAAAACCTAGAAAACGAAAACGAGCTCTTAGCTTCAATGGATATAGACCATCCTGTGCGTCACAGTACAAATAATACGGTGATTGAAAGTGAGGTTTCCGAAGAAGTTAGCGATAAAAACACAGAGCTAAGTAGAAACATAAACAAACAGAGATTTGCAAACATGTCAACCGCCGAAATTGACGAAATAAGAACGAAGGCAGAGACGAAAAACACCAAACATAACATAAAATGGGCAGCTCACGTTTTTTAACGAAAGATGTAAAATGTCATGAGCTTAAGTATCGTGTTAAAAGATACGGTAAACGCTCGTTAGTATATTTTCGTGTAGAAAAATCAAACAAAAATGGAGAAAAATGAAAATTCAATCAGCTAGCGAATACACTCATATAATATTAAATAAGCTTATAAGATCCTAACATTTTCCGCGCAAGTTCCATCACTGCCACCTCCGCTACCGCAGTCAAGCAAGCCTTAGAAATTAAAACGATCGCCCTTCGACTTCAACTAACAGCTTGTTTAAATATCTTATCCGGAACTTCGAGTGGGAGGCCACAGCAATTACAGCAGACCAGTTTTTCTAACCGTTTCTCAAACTCATTAGTTATTCATACGCTTATAAGGCAATCGGTGTGCCCCATTTTGGTCAGGTACATGTATCTTGATACCCAATGAAAATCTAGATCAAGATTACTCCGGGTTATTCAAAAACTGATGAAAACACTGATCAAAAAACTTGAATTTTAATTAGCAACCTTAATTACCATACAATCATTTATTCACTATCGTACTTCGAAAAGTTATTCACAACGTGAAAATTTTAATTCTGGAAAGTTCCCTCGTGGAACGCAGCATTAAATAAAGACTGTTAATGGCTTTTCATCCTCTTGTTTACAAGTTTCCCTTTTGGAAGTACTTACACAGCATTTGAAACTATTCCCGAAATAAATAATACCAAACAAGCAAAAACAGCGTGCTTAATTTCCCGTACCTTTTATCGTGAGCATTAAGTGGATTCAACGCCTCGTCCCTATCCCGTACACAGTTCTTGGTGGATGCCATTCCCCTGAATCTTTGGCGACTTCCATAACAAACTTCGTGAGCCAGTAATTAAGAGATATGGCATCCATATCCTCTATTTCACAACTAACAGGATTAACCTGTGCAATTCATAATCTTTGAAAAGACTACCTGAATCTAAAATCGGTACTTTCATCTCCCTTTGCTGCTGCCATTCCCGAAATAGTTTTAAATTAAAGCCCATTTGTTTTTGTACTTTGTAGAAGATGAAACAGCTTCATCAGCCAGGACTTGTTCCTCAGACGCACTTTTCGGCAAACTAAAACGACTCGGTCTTCCTTTCTCTTTCTCAGCCATAACCATCAAATACAATGAAACACTGCTTACATGCGAAAAATGGCTTTTAAAATACAGGCAGAGACTTGCATGAGCTATCTACCATTCCCGCAGGGAATACATTATTTTTGCATGCTTTATTGCATTGTATTTTTAGGCGTGATTGAGAGGTCATGTCAAAAACTCGTGCTTCGTGTTTCATCAGGGGTTCCAAACACCTCGAAACAATATAAAAGCACTCGGCCTGCCGCATCGTGCTTTCATCGGTTTCTCGGTGTTAAGAACCCTTGATGAAACACTCGCACTCGTTTTTGACATATTACGTCAACAGTTCGAGCAATCCTCTTGCTCCCGTGAATTCGACTGTTGTTCATTCACAAAACACAGCGCAAAAAACTAAGAAGAAGCGCTGGCGTTGCACTCGAACTATGCAAAGTTTGTTAACTTTGATGCGTCACTTTGACATGTTTGACAGCTTTCGTCTTGTTCAACCAATCAAATCATTCGAACCATTCTAATGACGATTGTGATTGGCTTATTTTAGGGTGCTTTATCAGAGGTAGATGCACAATGACACTTCTGTTCGTTTGGAAAATGAAGTTTGTTTTGAAAATGAAGGTGAACGCGTGAACTGAAAATTTCTTCTAGAATTCTGCTCAGCTGTTGCTACTCCTTTCAATGCTTGGATTTTGTTGCTACCCTTCAGGCAAAATTTAAAGAGGGGGCTGGGTGAAAACGGCCATTAAGTCTCTTTCCATGCATCATCTTACTGATGCAGACAGATGCACGTTGACCTTTTTAGAATGAGAATCGGCAATGATCGAAACTTTCCCTAGTACAGTCAACTCCCTTTATTGAGGACACCCTCGGCACCGCGAGTTGGTGTCCTTGATAGCGAGAGTCCGTAATAGCGGGAATTTATTTCAGTCAAACGTCGGTAATTTATTTTTACCGGGGATTTAGCTGCTGTCTGCATTATCGGGGTGTCCGTAATAGCGAGGTGCCCGCAAGGCGAGAGTTGACTGTATTTGGTAAATTGCCTGTAAATAACCACTGCTTTTTTGATGTCCTTAAACTATGAATTAAACACACTGACATTGATTTAAAAAAAAATGTCTTGTTACTGAGGACTGAGCAAGATTGACTTCCAAAACACCTGTTTCTCGTTGTACGAAACATGGAAACTGCTTCTGCAAACCTTTTACTTCTTTATCAAGCACTTTTTCTCCTCCGTGTTTTGAACACTTTCAGATTATCTAGCTTCCTCAGTACGATGGGATGTAGATGTTCCACACAAATGAGAGGCGTTTTTTACTTCTTTTCCTAAGGTGCAATTAACTTTTGTAGTTTATGCTATCTTTTTGGTGACAAACTGGACGGAAGTAAGATAATAAACTCTATGTTTTTAAAATGTCAATTTGGCTGTTAATTATTATTCCAGTTAAATTAATTTTTACTAGAGACATCGGCGGATATATATTCGGTAAGAAACGCGACTAAATTTTACCAAAACCGAACCTGGCCAAAACT
This sequence comes from Pavona decussata, assembly GCF_977016875.1. Taxonomy (NCBI): domain Eukaryota; kingdom Metazoa; phylum Cnidaria; class Anthozoa; order Scleractinia; family Agariciidae; genus Pavona; species Pavona decussata. The sequence continues at coordinate 4,184 of NW_028145788.1, forward strand.
AAAAAAAGAAAGGTCATTTCCAGGCACTCGTCCAGGGCTTAAGCAGAAATGGCGGAAAATGACGTGACTCGGGTAGTCATACCCTTTAAGGGCTAGGATTCGGTTAAATAAACCAAACTGATTGCAGGGCTGACACTACGGTAAAGAGCTTGTTTATTTTTATTTTAGGACCAAATAAATAAGCCCTTTGCTGTTGTGTCAGCCCTGCAATCAGTTTGGTTTATTTACACGTAAAGTGAAGTCTCACAAGTGCATTTCTACTAGAAGAGATCCGGCAACGGAACGTATTCAGAACAGTTTATTTTGCGTCGTGTGGTCCCATGCATCCAAACGTTTCATTCCGCTAACATTGTTAAAACTCAGTTGAAAAAGACCAGCCGAAAATCTTTCCAGGATTTGCAAGAACGTGACACCAAACTACAGCTGGTTAACCAACTGTGTGTAGGATACCAATTCCAGTGTAAACTGAGCGATATCGATACAGGTAGCTATGTTGGTTATACGTGTCGGCATCTGCATACTCGCGTGGATTACCATAACAGCACGTCAACTTCAGTACACAAACACTACGATAAAAACTACGCGGGCGCTATCCCTAAGGACCCCCTTGCTTCCTTCAAAGTGTTGAAAAACTGCAGAACCAAACCTGACTGTTTAATTAACGAAATGCTGTATATCAAATAATTAAGACTGCGTTTAAACTTGAAAACAGAATTAATCCGTGCTAAAGTCTTTGTCTAGCTTAGCTTCCTTTACGTAAGATCATTTGATGACTATAACCATTTTTTTTTTTGTTAGTTTCTATTTTAACATGGCAAATATTATTTTTATTATTTTCTTTTTCCGGGGCCTCTAAAAATCCCAAAACTTCTACAAAAATCAATCCTCTTTTTCATTGTTGCCGTGACGATCTCTGTCAACGAAAAGTATGCTGTTTGTGGCGATAGTCAGATATTACGCCACAACGCATACAGTTTATATCGCTACCGAAGAAACTTCGAAACGCTGAAGAACTCGACGACAGGAAACGGCCGTAATAAAAGTTGTACACAGCGAAGCGCACCCACTGACAAAAAAGGTAAGCTATAAAAATGTTCGCAATAAGTAGACATTTAAGCTAATATATGTATAGTGTGACCAGAATAATGCCGAATGCTGTAAAACGGCTAAGTCAGGCTAGAAATGGTCTGCTTGCTCATTTTAAACCTTTCATTTGATTTAAAGCATATCAAAGCATAGCTAAGGCCAGCTAGAAATGGTCTTCCTGTCCATTTTGAACTTTTCATTTGATTTATTTATTTGGTCTTTCGGAACACTTGCAAGCACGTGGTCACTCGGCGTTTGTTACTTCGAAGCACCAAAGATTGATCTGGCTCAAGCGATAAACGAGCCATACCCTTTGTTTCTGTGCGATAATATTTGAGCATGAACCATGTTTCACCGACATCTGAATATTTTAAAGAACAATCCAATGCCCTAATTTAAGTTACTTGCAAACAATCATTGATATTTTAAAAATAATTATTGATGTGAGAATAAAACAAAGTGAGAACAATCTTTCAAGGTTATTAAAGGAGGAAAATAATTTTATATAGCTATCACCTCAAAAAATTCATTTGGTAAGTCAGTTGTTACTTAGGACGAGAATTCGCGTTTACTTCGGGCACCCTTAAAATTGAGCAACGTGTTATCAAGAAATCATCTTGAGATACCAATCTTGCCGACCAACTAAAAATTTCCTTTTCAAATTTGCTCACGCATTGTTCAGGTGATGTTACAGGAGACGATTTTGAACACAACATTGTTAATTAAAAGTTGTTTCCGTGTAATAACCCGCGGATAATTTTTAACGTAGCAATCATGACCAATTTCGATATACTATACTATATTTCGATATTACTACCAACCTTACAGGAACAAGACAAAAAAATTAATTATTCATCTTTATACCATAATTGCTAATAATCGGTATATAATTCATTTACTCTTAAAACAAATGTTCGGCTACAACTTTAGCCTTACTTCATAGGAAGTGACGGAGAATCGAAAACATGTACAGTCATACGAAGACAATTGTAAATTTTCAAAATACTTAGTTTCTCCTTCACATTCCTGTTGCAAATGAATCAACATGGTCTCGGCGGAGCAGATTCTTCAGTGCTAATGTTAACCTCTAACTGGATTTTAAAAGGTGTATAAATATGTGCTTTCTTTAAGGAGGAGGATATAGTTTTATGTATTGAAATTAAAACGAATTTCTAACAAGAACAACTTTTCATTATTTATTACGTGTTAAAATATATTTTTCACAAAATTCTTGTATTGATGATTCGTGCGATAAGTAATTCTAAAAAAATTATCATTGCCCATACTAAAAGACTAAAATAATATCAAGTTCTTACAGAAAGCATTTTCGTTTTGTTGTTAGTTTATTTCGAGCATGGTTAATAAAATTTTTATTTTTTTTTATTTATCGGGGGCCTCTAAGAATTCCAAAACTTCCACAAAAATCAATCCTTTTTTATTGTTGCCGCGACGATCTCAGTCAACGAAAAGTATGCCGTTTTTGGCGAGTCAGATATTACGCCACAACTCCTACAGTTTATATCACTACCGAAGAAACCTCGAAACGCTGAAGAACTCGACGATAGGAAACGGCCGTAATAAAGTTGTACACAGCGAAGCGCATTCACTGACAAAAAGGTAAGCTTAAAAATGTTGGCGATGAGTCGGAATTTAAGCTGATATATGTATAGTGTAACTGGAATGATGCCGAATGCTTTAAAACGGCTAAGTCAGGCTAGAAATGGTCTGCTTGCTCATTTTAAACCTTTCATTTGATTTAAAGCATATCTTGATGGTTTTTGGGAACACTTGCAAGCATGTGATCACTCGTCGTATTTTACTTCCAAGCACCAAAGATTGATCTGGCTCAAGCGCTAAAAGAGCCATACCCTTTGTTACTTTACGATCATATTCGAGCATGAACCATGTTTCATCGACATCTGAATGTTTCAAAGAACAATCCGATGCCCTAATTTAATTTCGTTGCGAACAAAGGAGAGAGTTATTTTATATAGCTATCACCTCGATCAAACAAAATTCATCTGGTAAGTCAGTTGTTACTTAGGACGAGAATTCGCGTTTACTAAGGGCTCCCGTAAAATCGAGCTACGTGTTATCATGAAATCATTTCGTGATCCCAATCTTGCTGACCAACTAAAAATTTCCTTTAGAAATCTGCTCACGCATTGTTCAGTTGGTTACAGGAAACGATTTTTAGCGCAACATTGTTAATTAGAAGTTGTTACAGTGTAATATCGCGCGGACAACTTTTAACAAAGCAATCAGGACCAATTTCGATATGTTAGAATTCTAGCTTTACTACCAACCTTAGGGGAACAAAACAAAGAAATTAATTATTCATCTTTGAACTATAATTGATAATAATCGGTACATAATTCGTTTACTCTTAAAAACCAATGTTTGGCTACAACTTTAGCCTAACTTCATAGGAAGGGAAGGAGAATCGAAAAAAATGTACAGTCATATGAAGAAAAATGTAAATTGTCAAAATACTTAGTTTCTCCTTCACATTGCTGCTGCCTTGTGCAAATGAATCAACATGGTCCCGGCGGAGCAGATTCTTGCAAATGTTAACCTCCAACTAGATTGTAAAAGGTGTACAAATATGTGATTTTTTTAAGGAGTAGGATATAGTTTTACTTACCGAAATTAAAACGAACTTCTAACAAAATCAACTTTTTCAATATCTTATTACGTGTGAAAATATATTTTTCAAAAATTTCATGTATTGATGATTCATACGATAAGTAACTGTCAAAAAATTATCATTGCCCGCACTAGGAGACCCTAGGAGACTAAAATGAGATAATTTGGTGGTTAAAACCTTTCTTCTTTTGTTGTTAGTTTCTATTTTAACATGGCAAATAATATATTTTTTTTATTTATCGGGGGCCTCTAAAAATCCCTAAACTTCTACAAAAAATAATCCTTTATTTATTGTTGCCGTGAAGATCTCAGTCAACGAAAAGTGTGCTGTTTGTGGTGAAAGTCAGATATTACGCCACAACTCATACAGTTTATATTACTACCAAAGAAATTTCGAAACGCCGAAGAACTCCTGACAGGAAACAGCCGTAATTAAAGTCACACCCAGCGAAGCGCATTCACTGACAAAAAGGTAAAAATGTTTCACGACAAGTCGGAATTTAAGCTGATATATGTATAGTGTGACCGGAATGATGCCAAATGCTGTAAAACGACTAAGTCAAGCTAGAAATGGTCTTCTTGCGAATTTTGAATCTGAACATTTGATTTAAAACATATCTTGATGGTCTTTGGGAACACTTGCAAGCATGTGATCACTCGGCGTTTTTTACTTCCAAGCACCAAAGATTGATCTGGCTCAAGCGCTAAACGAGCCATACCCTTTGTTATCGTACGTTCATATTCGGGCATGAACCATGTTTCATCGACATGTAAATATTTCAAACAACAATCCAGTCCCTAAAATTACTAAATCTGTAAATATTGCTGCTACAGAAATAATTGTAGCCTCTTAAAATAAAATTTGGCTGTTCCTGATAATGTTTGAACGTTGAAAACTTGTGCGCGTTGTTTTCGGGCTCATGAAAACCGTGCGGTAGAAATTAACTTCGCGGCTGGAAAATAGAACTTTTAAAAATTATTTTCTCCAGGCTAGCCGCTATAGAAACAATTAAATTGTCTGCGTAAGGCTAGAGACAAGAAGAATAACAAAAAAGAATTGATTCTTGCCCACGATAATACATTTCTTTGAAAAAGCGCTTGCGACTTTGCTACCATATGCAAATTTCTTTCATGGGTGCAATTTGACGGCTCGGGTGAAAATATTTGAAAATTCAAAGCTCTGTGAATATTGCTCCTACAGAAGTGATTCTGGTTTCTATATAAACGTTAAGAAAAGGAAAATACAGGAAAAATAACATTTGCTTGTTTCTGACAATATCTCAACGTTCCAACCTTTTTCTTGTTTAACTTACTATCACATATTTCATATTTAATAAATACTCGTGCGCTAAAAATGAACTTTGCGGCTCAAAAAAAAAAAAAATTCAAAATCTAATTTCTCGACGAACAAATATGCTATAGAAACGTTTAGACTATCTCTGTAAACGTTTGAACATGCAGAATAAGCAAAAACGTAGACTGTTGCCCGGTAGAATCTAGTAAATTGACAAACGCGTAGGCCTATGATATGCTGATTTCTTTCACACAGGCAATTTAATGTTTCAAATAATTGGATAGGGGGCGGGAAACGAATTTGGTAGGCCTCTCGGGCAGGCATTCCTTGCATGCATTTTATTCTTCCCTCCTTTTACCCTCGCGTGTCTTCCTCTCGCGCGCGCGTAGGTTACGTTCCTATGTTTGTCATGCGCCTGCATAGCAGGCCATATTTTCTGTGTTGAACCCCTTTTTGCAAGGGGGTAAAACACGCCAAACCGATTGCCTTCTACGTAGACGCTCTTGGGCTTTCTACGCATTCCTCCCCCACGTTCGGTGGAGAGGAATGCGTGACGAGCGCAAGGAGCGTCTGTGTGACCAACATGCATATCTTCTCCCCCCCCCCCCCCCCCCGCCATCCCCTCTTCTTCATTTATTACTTTTACTAGATTTCTAGTACTAGATTAAGGATGTTTTTTAAACGTCAAGACATTTAATAACTGGATATCGTTTCTCTTATTCTCGTGACCTGCATGTTTGATCAGTTGGTAATATCGTATGGAGAAATTAGACACTGATCACTGTGAGGCTTAAAGGGTTAAATATATCCGGCACGGGTAACAATTCAAGTCGCAAATCTTCCTCAGCTAGTCTAGGAGTACGTTACTAATCTGCATTTGTGTTATATATAGCAGACAAGTTATCAGCTAGACTATTGGCAGTTCCTTATTTTCCTATGTGAATGTGGAGATCGAAATGCCGCCATCTTGGGTTTGTAATGTGGGGAGAAAGCCAAAACTACCGAGGGGGCGAAAGTGCTATCTAACTTGAGGAGGGGACCCTCGGTAGATTTGGTGCTCTCCCCAGGTTGCGCTCGTCATTGCAAACTAGGATGGCGGCAGTTTGATCTCAAAAATCACAAGGGGAAATAGGGGACTATAATACGTTCGCATTTCTTTTCCGTTGATAAACTTTTGCGAAAATAAAGAAATTAAAACCATCGCGAGAAAAAGGGCATTCTGAGGGTAGACAAAAGGCTACGGAAAAGACAACAAGCAAAGGATAAATTTAACCCAGCTGCATCCCTTTCCTTTTATCACAGATGAAAGCCACTGTTATTCTGTGCATTTTGCTGCTTGTTGGAGCTGTCAGCCGTGCCCCAGCAGAAACAAAACGGTTCCATCGTCGAATGGATTCCGCTCGTTCAGGTGTCGTGATGCGCCCTGATCAAATAATGTTTCTTAAGACTGATGACACCAGAGCAGAGGATGAGTATTGTTGCGAAATGGTCCTGCCTTGTTGCGGCAATTAGCGGTAGAAAGCGACAAGAGCCAGTGAAGTAACTTGGATTACTGAGAATGGAATGCTCACCCATAGCACGAGAACATGACTGTAATAATAATAATAATAATAATAATAATAACAATAAAATGAAATAATACTTTATAAAACTTTATTTCTGTCTCAACTCTGTACCCGCAACTTTTTAACTTTGAGCAGGATAATAAGGTTGTCCTAGATATAAGAGGATTAATAAAACTATGAAGGGTGTGTATTTGGGGTGATCTTTGTTGTTATTAAATGCTATGAGAAATTTCGATTCACCCGCTCTTCTTAGCTACACAAGCGTCCGAAAGGTATAATTCAATTACACAATTTGATTGATTGAAACTTTGTGTCTAAAACAGTATGCATCTAAAACAGTTTTAATAAATTTTAATCAGCAGCAAAGGTATATCGGTTTCGACTAACATTAGGAGATAAATGTAACATTTCTTGAAATGTCGGTTGGCTACACGTACCTACAAGAATAAGTTCAAATGGAACTTATTTTTTTCCTAATTAAGTTGTTCTCTATTCCAACACTTGAGAATTACTAAGTGATTGGCAGTAGCGGAAGGCATGATTCAATTAAAAAACATGATTAATTTACACAATTTAAATTGTATATATTGTAACGAGAGGTTTGTGACTATCTTGCTGAGAAGAGTTTGGCTTATCTTGTGATCGGCGCATGGACCGAAAACTAGCATCGGGCTGTGCTAGCGCGGGAAAAGACGGAAAACGGGGAAGAAACTCGGCAAAGCAAACTAGTTTGGCAGCTGGAACTCGTTACAAATTGCCAGAGATACAAGGTCTAGTTCCTTCGTTCCATGGCGAAAACAGACAGCAAAAGGAGAGATCTTCTTGGTCACAGCAACTTTCTTTATTGTAGAGTAAACATCGTAGATACTTCACAGCTACTACAGGCTTGTTGATAATCCATGGTGGAAATCCTAGGCAATCATAGGTAATCGTCAAAGGTAATCGTTTTACAATACTTTCGGGACTCCTTATATATTGTCTTAAACAAACACAGGTGGCACAGTATTCAATGGAAACAATAAGACTCGTGTGAACTAGATAACTTACAAAAGATCTCATTGATCATATTCTAGGCCTTTCTGATGGTAAAAGTGCGCATCTGATGCGTTCTCGGAGATAGCTTTGTTCTCGTTTTTAGCTAATGAAAGCGTAAATGTAGGAAGTAAACATACATTGTTTAAGTTCAGCAACTGTTCTTTTAGTTATCGGACGAGCTATTAAAAAAACGTGTGATTCCATGCATGTATATAATGTTTTATTAGTAACCGGACGATCTATTGAAATTTCATACGCTCTTTTGTTGTGTATTGTGACAGTTGTGTACTAGTCTGCATTTCAAATGAGTGTAGTTATACAATTCAAAATGAAATCACTAACTCTTTTTACCTAGTTTGAGGAAGGGGGCAATTTCCTATCGTGACAATATGTTATGTGCCAGGTTAAAACAAAGAACATAATATTTTGCTCAGGATATTGATCCAGTAACGTTACGATAAGAAAATTCGTCTTTGCAGGTCAGTATAAGGAATAACTAATGTTGACTATATCATAATCAAATTTAGTACAATTCCATAGGGTTTATATATCTGTGTTCTATTTTACAACCAGCCATTTTCAGGGGCTTGTGACGCATAATTAATTTTGATGGACACACTAACTTAGAACGACTTTGTCTTACCCTGCATTCTCTAAAGAGACCTAACATAATGATAACAACAGTAACAACTAGCAGTAATCAAATATTATATGAGTTCGGTACTTCGGTTGACACCTTACATTGTAGAAGTTCAGCTACGGTGAATTTCAGTGGCCCACTTATTTCGTTTTAAATTGTAATTATTGAAAGATTTATTATAGGAGTGCGCTTTCCTACACGTTTCGATTGGACTTATTTGATGTAATGTTATAATGCTCAAATCATCATTTTTGCGGATTATTCGCAACTTCTTCTCCAAATTAACCACTGCAGTTTTGTCGCAGCTAGTCTGGCCTTATGCACAGGTGCCTGCCTCGAAGTCCGAGAAAAAAAAAACGTCCAGCTACAACTAGCCAAGTTTATCGGCGTGACGCAATTCCAGTAGAAGTACGAAAAAAATATACAGAGACAGAAAATGCAAACAAAACTTAATGAGAAGAGAATGATCTTAATTTCGAGTATTAAGGGACAACAGTGTGTTGCGACTAAAAACTTTTTCTGATTGGCACTACATAAGGACAGTCATTGACGGTTTGGTTTGGGACTTTTTTAACTGTACCATTTTGGTATTTAAGTAAGAAGAAACTTTGAAACTCTGAAGAACTCGACGACAAGAAGCGGCCGTAACAACTGCAACATCAACAAGCGCATTCACCGATAGAAAGGTAAGCTGTAAAAATGTTCGCTTTGCGTCAGAATTTAATTTTTAGCAGCACATAAACACATATCTTGAAGGTCTTTCGGAGAATTTGCAAGCACGCGGTCACTCGCCGTTTTTCACTTCCAAGCACCAACGATTGATCGGGCCGGATCGCTAAAGTCGGCGACACACCTGGCGATTTTATACGCCAATCGCGGCGAATTTGATCGCCAGCGAAAATTGCAAGCGATTTTCACCACCGACTGAAGCGAACACACCTGGCGATATTTTTCACCGATCACGGCGATGTGCCACTTCAAAATTGTTTATATGATAAAATCGCCCAACCTGATTGATTGACTTTACTATTCCCAGCGATGAGCGTAGAAAATCGCGGGAATAGGCACACTTGGCGAATGCCGGCGAATGTAATCGCCGATATCTGACACGGCAGATATCGTTAGGTGTGTCACCGGCTTAAACAAGCCATGTGCCTTCGTTAGTGTGTGATCATATTCGGTCACAAACCATATTTTATCAGCATCTTTCAAAGAACAATTCAATGCTCTAATTTAAGTTAGTGTATTCACATTTGATATCTAATTTAAGTTGCTTAAATAATTATTGATATTAGAATAAAACAAAATGAGAACAATCTTTCAAGGTTACGAAATAGAGAAAAAAATTTATATAGCTTTCACCTTTTACAGAATTAATTTGTTAAGTCAGTTATTGCTAAGGACAAGAATTTGCATTTGCTCCACGATCTCTTATAAATGAGCTACGTGTCATGGGGCACTGTTTTAATGAAAAAATCCCGTGATTTCAATCTTGTTGCTCAAATTTTCAAATTTTCTCACGTAATGTTGAGGCGGTTTTACTAGAGGCGACTTTTAACGCAATATTGTTGCCTTAAAACTCGTTACCGTATAAAATCGCGCGGACAACTCTTAACGAAGCAACAGGCCAACTTCGATATATTAATATAGGTGGTTTTCACCTCACGCATCGTCACGCAAGGGAAAAAATCAAATCCTCAACCATTCAATAGATTAAGTCAAGAAATTGATATGTTGTAGAAGAGTGATACATAAACAACGTGTGAAAGCCATAGGGCTGTGCGATATCTCCTAATCAAGTTATTCGAGAAAATGTACCACGGAAAATTACAGAGTTTAGTATGGGACGCCATGTTGGTGCCCCGTCTGATGGGCACCAACATGGCGGCCGGAAACCAGCAAAAACATCTGGAGTTTACCTTGGCTATTTCAAAGCCTTTCTTTTCTCTGCTGAACTTTCACACATTGACATTAATGCTTCTATTACATATTAGCTTATCAGACCTAAAAAAAACACGAGACGGATCGATGTTTTCATGTACGTGACATGTTTAGAGCAGCAATCCTTCTGTCACGCACTGCGCAAAAATCTAAAATTCAAACTGCTCTATTTTCAAAACAAAGAATGCTATCCCGCTGAAAACAAGCAAGCCGATGGAAATTTAGATTTTCTTATATGTGATGAAGATAAAAACCTAAAATTGTGTTTAGTTATGAATTTCAGTTTTTTATGACGTCATGTGAAAACCAAGAATTCCACTTTGGCCACTACCCCAGCTACGTCCTTTTTTTTCTCATTTTTTTTTTCAGAGATAAAATTCGCTGTTATTCTTTGCTTTTTGTTGCTTGTCGGAGCTGTCAGCGCTGCACCTTCAGAAACAAGAAAGTTCCAGCACCCAATGGACTCCGCTCGGTCACGTGCTGTGATACGCTCTAGTGATCAGAACCAGGTTTTATGTTGCAGATTACAGACACAGTCCTGTTGTTTTTGTTTTAATGCTGAGAATTGATTCCTCACCCATAGCACCAGAACATGACTGTACTGGCTTTAAGGGTACTAAGATTGTCCTAGATATAAGAGAAATAATAAAACTATGAAGGGTGTGCATTTGGAGTGATGTCTGTTGTTATTAAATGCTATAGGAAATTTCGATTCACCCGTTTCAGTAGAAAGACCGCATGAAGGACTTCCATTGGAAGCCAGTATGAATAGCGCTGAAGCAGTCTCAGCAATTTCGCAGACAAAAGTCTTATTTTCGTCCGTGAAGAAGTCTCAACGTATACATCAAAGAAAAAAAATGTGTCGCTGTAACATATTGGCCACGTCATAACAGCAAACGCCGTAAATCTCACAGTCGGAGCTACCAGAAGTGTTTCCCGATATAGCATTGAAACAATTGATGAAATACACCTGCACTATACTTCACACTGAAATAAACTTTAATCAGATTGCATCCATTGTAGGAAAAAAACTCTTATCTTTTATCTTCTTATCTTTTTGCTTATGTTCCGTTCCCTGGAAAATTTGACTGCGCTACCTGGAATAATAAAAGAGTCAAGATCTTTCACAATGATTGTCTCAATGCTGTAATTTGTGAGATACAAACAATAATCACCATAGGCCCTAAGATTTTTTTGCCTAGAATAATTTTGGACCAGTCTTAATGTACTTGTAGCAGTAATAAAAGTTACTACTATGGGTTTCGATAAGCACTGGCAAAAGGGTTAGGTCTACGTAATTACCATATCTGATATTACCCAATGTTTAGATTCCCTGTGGTGTGACCGCTGGTGAGCGACCACCTCCCGTAAGCGACCACATATCCTTGACATTATGGGTGGTCGTTTACGGGAGGTTCGACTGTATATAAGTTTGATTTTAAATAAATCGCAGCCAAAGCGCTTCAAACCATGTAGTGTTTGTATCGTAAACGTAAATAGAACGACAATAAACAACTCTTGTAAAAGATGAAATGAAAATACTGCTGAGACTGGTTACTGCTTTATGCAGTGAAATTCCTGTTAAGTTTCCCTATCGCGAGCTGGAGAACGCACGTAGCTTGCCTTAGAATTTTCTTGCAACTTTTTAAATTTGCGCGGTTTGTAAAAATCTCAGAAACGGTTCGAAAGAATTTTTAAATTTTCAGCACGCATGCTTGATAATGTGAACAATTTTATGTGAAGGTTTTATTATAAAAATTGATGTTACGGAACTCTTTTATATTGAACGGTGAAGAGAACGACTAAAACGGCGGTAAAGCTTGCGTTACAAATTCAACGTTGGTTTTGTGTGGTAATATATTTAAATGAATGCGTATACATTCTTTCGTGATTTTTACATTGCAGATACCCAGTAGAAGAAAAGCCCGGTCTTATGCAATGAAAGATATGTCATAGTGGAATAATTTACGCAATGATCTACTTGAATATATTATCATAACTCGTCAAGAGCGTGTTTGAAATGCAAACATCCCGCCTGTTTATGCATCCTCCTCATCTTTAAATTTAAAAGAAGTTACTGAAAATCAACTTCATTGAAACTGTGGGAATAAAGTTGTTGACATCATCAAAATGAATCATGAAGATCTTTCCATAATTTATCGAGCCGTTCTGAGATCTTCTTAAAAAAGGCGCATAAATTCAAAAATTATAAGAAAATTTCGTGTTAATGATCTCAAAGGAAAACCTCGTTCTTAGGATCACAACAGACAAAACAAAAAAAAATAGTGATTTCAAACTATGACTTCATGGCACATATTGACAATATTTTTAAGTCACTTCATCAAAGCAGTGTCTGTTTTACGACTCATTCACTATTACCACAAACAACTGAAACTTTGCGCGGAAATACTTTAGCTTTTTGTATAAAATTATACACATAGAAAGATTTTTATTTGATTTGTCATATACCATAGTTTAAGAATGTGGTGTTGACAACTTCCTTAATTGAAATATGGATCCCGGGAAATTTACAGTTTATAAATATTCTCAACGATGATGATCCCGTTGCCAAAAGACTTGTGTGTCTGTTGTCAAAACTAAAACAATGGAAGACTGGAAGATGATGCCCAGAAAACAGCCGATGATAGCAGCACGCATAAATTATTAAAGAAAATGACAAAAATTCACCTGTCAAGTAAAGGTTTTTATTTTCGAGTTAACCATTCTAAATACCCCCATTTAAGAATTAGTTAATCATCAAAGTCCCCAATCAGTGCTTCACAGCATTACTGCATGGCCAGACTCAACACCTGAAAAAGAAAGACACAGATTTTGATTTACAAATAAAAAATGGACTTTTAACCCCCGCTTCTCGGAATTTGTAAATGCGGGTTTTCTGATATGGTGGTAAACCAGATCAGGATAAATGATACAAGATCACTCCGATCATGGTGCATCAAAGGAATAGAGGAATCCTTTCAATTTCCAGAGTGGATTCCTCGGTTCTTTTGATGCACCATGATCCGAGTGATCTTGGATCATTGATCCTGATCTGGATCATCCTAAAAGGAACGCATCCTATAACGAAATTACGCCATTTGCACGAAATTTCTAATTAAAAGCGAAATTGACATCAAAGGGAGAACTTTCCAGGGAAAGAAGTTAAAGGTGTCGTTTTGCGCTCGAGAAAGAATCTTTCGAAGATAAATGTACGACTACTCACGAGGCAGTATTTAGAATTTCTAAAATTTGTAAGCCCGAAAACAAGCTTAAGAAATAAGTCGGGTTCAAAACACCTTCCACACAGGATACAGACTGCTTGGTTCGAATTTTGGGAGAGATTACCTCGATAAACACGTTATCGAACTTTTCAGACATTTGAGGACTGCTTATTAACAAGTTGTATTTCACGACATTTGGCGCCAACAAATATCCAAATTAAACTCGAAACTCCAGAGGCGGAGCAAGTTGACTTTCTTGCCTCGCGTCTCCGTGGATTGTTGTTCTCCAACGAGAAACTTACTCGTGAAGTTGAAGGCCTAGCTGGTTATTTGCTGCAGCAGTTGCATTGTGGACCCTTGCAAAACACCACGCAAACAAGATCACATTTAGGATCCCTAAGAAGTTCATCCAAGCTCTTCTCGTCCTTGGAGACATCAAAATCAACGTCGGTATGGACGATCAAATAACAAATTTAACAGAGAACATAATTATTTAAGATCACGTACAATATACGGTATTTCATCATCATTGAGGCACCTATGATGACGTAACATGATCTGGGAATTACTTCGTTATTGCTCAATAACCGCCTTCCTTGTTAGTTTTGCCATCTTTATAGATATCTCTATACGTTAAAAAAGTTAAATTAATTACTGAACGTAATTAAAATCCAAAGGGAAAAAAGGAAAAAGTCCACTTGATCTAGAAACGTCAAATTTGAACGTTGAACGGCCTCCACCTTTTCACTTTAGAATTAAGGAAAATAAAAAAAAAATCGAAAAAACTGAAAATGTTAAAAACATGCTATTAAGACTGGTCAACAATGACAACTCAGAGGAAATTGTTGTCAGATAAATTTTAACTTAGGAAAATTTAACGGCGCCGGAATCTTCTTCTTTCCCTGCTCTCCCTATCCCCAGCTTAATGATGTTAAACTTTTTGTTAGCGTTTTATTGGTCGGTATTTCTGCTATGTATTTTACTCAAATTAGCATTTAGAAACGGCAAGTGAAGCATATCAGCATGTAACAGTTTTGAGCTGAGTTAAACTTCAATAATGTTACTTTTTCTGCATTTTATAGCTTTATGTTATAACACGTACCTTTAAGTTTACGATTAGATCGCGCAGCGGTGGACACTATCAGAAGAGCAAGAATAACAAAGCAGACGGCCCTCATGGTGAACTGATAAACAACAAAGGAAATCACCTGTTATAATTATACACTATACAACACAACACACGCTAGTTGGATTTAAACGAAAGTTTTATCTTTTGATATCAGTAACGTGCCTCCCGAAAGAAGGAAGGAAGGCAGAAAGAAAGAAAGAAAGAAAGAAAGAAAGAAAGAAAGAAAGAAAGAAAGAAAGAAAGAAAGAAAGAGAGAAAGAAAGAAGAAAGAAAGAAAGAAAGAAAGAAAGAAAGAAAGAAAGAAAGAAAGAAAGAAAGAAAGAAAGAAAGAAAGAAAGAAAGAGAGAAAGAAAGAAGAAAGAAAGAAAGAAAGAAAGAAAGAAAGAAAGAAAGAAAGAAAGAAAGAAAGAAAGAAAGAAAGAAAGAAAGAAAGAAAGAAAGAGAGAAAGAAGGAAAAGAAGGAAGAAAGAAAAGACAAAAAAAGAAAGTAAAGAAATCTTGTTACCTTAGAGCACAAAGACTCTGAAGAGCTGTACCTATTTCATGGAAGATGATAAACCCCGACCTGATTTCGAACTGTCCCTCAACCATTGTCAACAAAAACTCTGATAGTAAAAGTCCTCCCCCACGAGGGAATGGAGAGCACATGGAATTATTGCGCCATAACCGGAGGGAATCATGAGCTCTGTTTAGTATCCCAGTTCTGGAAGGATAAATGACCACTCTCTGGGGGATTGTTGTTATTATTGTGAAGAAAATGTTCCCTACCCAGAGGGTATTCTGTAATCCTCTAAGTACCCTATCATAGGGATAGGCACCTCTCTCTCAGAAAAGGTGAGGGGAGGGGCTTTTGTTTTTAATGTTCTAATTAGATAAAATGTAGACTAGCTTATTTCAATTAATCTTATATATATCTAGATGGTGCCTTTTTTTTTGTCTTCTGGGGCGGAGGGGGAGGGGGAGGATTACGACACCTCTCCATAATGGCACCTTGAGGATAGGTAGTACGTCCAAAGATGTTTCTTTGGAGGTCCGTAACAGGAAGTAATGACGTCATATGACGTAATAAATACATCATGATTGAATGGCAGACATCATGGATCCCCCATCTTGGATTTCTGAATTTCCCCAAAACTTCAAAAAAGGGCCAAAATTAAACCGAAAGTAATCAAAATTAATAAAGAAACACTAACTTGCGTTTTAAACATAAAAGTTGCAGCATGAAAAGTAAGGTGTTTTTTTTGTGTTTCATTTCAAAAAGGGATATCTGTCAACAATTGGTTGCCTGGTAACTACAAAGTCTGTGAACGTTCCCTGGCCACTTCAAAAACTTTGCAGATAAATTTGTTAAAAAAATTACCGAAGTTTCCTGGCGTTTGCTTAAATTTTTAAAAAAACATTCGCGTTCAAAGCCCCTCCCCCCTCTACTCTGTTGTCTAGATCGGGTTAAAAACCTTTTTAGTGAAGCCATATTACATTTTCAGTGTTCTGGCTGTACGCTACGACATTAAATGTTTGTTTACGCAGAACCACTGACTAAATGACTAAGGAACTAAACAATACTGTTTAAGACAACTTCAGTTAAGTGTAGATTATCTCTTGAAATCAGTACAACAAACATATTTCAGTAAAAAAGATCATTTGCGATTTGAAAGAAGTAAAAGTATTGTGAATGAAGTCTTAGCAAATCTGGTAATTCCAGTTAAGGACGGTGTCTACTAATACCGAAGTATTGTTGCGCGGTTTATAACCATGCGGGTAAAGCAGGTCTTAGCAAGGACTATTGGAATCCAAAAAGAAAATTGGGGGTATCCACACATTTGTTAGACATAATTAAGCAACAATTATTCTAAAAAGCCGTAAAATACAAAGCATTGCATGGCGGTTTTTTTTTTCCAAATTGAAGCTTTGTTATCGCTGAAAAATGCATGGACCTTACCCCAGTTTTCATTTTGGATACCGAGAGCACTTGTTGAGTTCTACTTTCTCCGCTTAGTTTTAAACCGCGCAAAAATATCCTGTATTAGTGGGCACCACCCATAGGAAACCCGAGTATCTCCAGATGCGCAGAACGTATGAGCAGTACAAAAAGTAGGCAACGTCCTTAAAATCTCCTTTGTTGATTCTCCTCGTTGTGGCTGAAATTAAGAGAAGCAATTATTTCGAACTCAATGTGCTCGACCGACCTCAAGGATTTAATGTGACTTCATTTATTGGTTGATCTGTTTCCTTTCCCAAATATAGTAAACATGTGACTTAGTAGGATCTGTTAGCGACAATGTGGTTGGGATAAAGCATGGGTAACCCTAACGTGCATGTATGTCTAATACTGTTTGAAGGTTATCGTTTCTCTTTCCCCAACCTATTAAGAACAACTTTAGTTGTTTTTGCCAAGGAGATGGCTATTTAGGACAGTAAGATAGAAAACAGCATGATCAACGATCACAGGGAACAACATTTTCGCATATTGAACAATGTCTAACAGCAATTTCTGGAACAAAATACTCAACACACGCTTTTTAAAAACGAGAAATAAAGACAGCCTAAGTAAATATGCTTGATCTATAAATGAACATGTTGGTTAATGAAACTTCCAGACACTTCACTGCGGCCATGCTTAATTTTTCATATCTGAAAGTCACTCCATTTCTGTTGTTGTCCCTCGTAATCCTTTTTTGGGATACTTTTATAGGACGAGTTACATTAAAACAAACCGTAAAATCAGTGTATATTCTTGAGCAACAATTAAAGTCATCTATGTTTACAATCTGTTTCTTGTTTTTTCATCAACGGATCTCCCTCTCTCCCTTATTTCTCTCGTCAATGGATGTCGCGCGCTCTCTACCTTGTCGCTAATGCTTGGACGGCCGTACTTCTCGATATCAGAGTTCAAATTAACAGAACGATTTATTCTAAATTCTCTGACAATTACACGTCTCACGGTTCATACACCTACAGCGACTTGCTTCTATTAAAAATATATTGGGCAAGGTTCAAGTTCTCCTGATGCCGTGCTATGCAATAATATCACTAATTACTGTCAATATTTGAAAGATGTCCATCAATGATTCTTTATCTTATTGATCAAAAACTAACGATTGCATTTCCTATTCGAATAATTGATTCAAACAAAATTAACAGGAAGAAAGTGTCATGCTGTCACGCTATCCACTACAATTTCTCAACACCCTCTAGCAGTTCTCCTACCCTTTCAGATTTAAATGATCTTTTATCACAATGATGGCTGGCTGTAGCTCTTCAAATCAGTTTTCGGAAGCTACTACCAAGTTACAAACAAAATGCCTTTTTTAGACTAAAACGTTTGTCGCAGTAACAGGGCGAAAAAGGCGTTGGAGGTGGGCGGACTGGCAAATGGCAGGCAAGCTAGCATTTGTTTTCCTTTGTTCTATGTTTTCTCTTGCATTGTATCCAAATGCAAGTTTAATTTTCAAGACAATCTCATGATGAGACTTTTTGGCGGTAAATTTCGCCATCCAATCCCTATTTGGTCATAAGTTGTGGAGGACTACTTCACTACCCAGCTTCATCACCGATTCTAGAAGTTACGGTATTATTCGAGTACAATGAAAAAGGCTGGAGAGAAGAAATTATCGACCGCATCTGCGCAAGGCCCTCTTTTTTATTTCAAAAACCATATATGGAGACCCAATTTGGCTCTGTTGAAACGCGGTTTCAACTTCAAGACGATCTCATGGTAAGAATTTTATGCGGTAAATTTCCTCTTCAGTTTTCCAGGTCC